>NW_007730042.1:134261-148699 GCF_000696425.1 Galeopterus variegatus
TCGCGGGAGGAAGCGCCATGTTGGCTGTACAACGGAGCCGACGGCGTGCGGCTGTGGGGACGTTCCCCCGGAGCGGAGACGCGCCCGAGCCCTCGCGGCCGTGGCCTCCCCGCCGTCCGAGCCCGCGCCCCCACGTCACGACAGGTGTCCCCCCGAGGGCGCGGCGACCCCTCCCCGGCGGCCCGCAGCTGCCTCGTCGCTCGCCCGAGGTTTCCTGTCGAGCGCCGCCAGCCAGGGCCTGGGTTATCGCCCGAGATCTCCCATGTGAACTGCGCACACACCCAGGCGCCCGCCCCCACTTGCGGTCCCTTCCCCGAACCGCACCCGCCCCGGCCCCCCGCGCCGACAGGCCGGCCCCAGGCTGGGAGCGCTCACGGCGGGAAGCTCGGGGCCGAGAGGCTGCCGCCCAAGGTACCAGGGAGCGCTCCTCAGGGGTCCCGCCGAGGGGCAGGGAAAGGGCCAGTCCCTGGGACCTGCCTGCGGTGGGGACGGTGACCGGGATAAGGCCTCATCCCCGCTCGCCCGGCACAGCCCGCACGCAGGCACGCATGTCCGCAGTTGTGCAGCCGCGAGGAAGGGTCGCTGCCTTCCCATCTGAAGGCCGCAGAGACGAAAATCTGCCAAAGCTGGGCCTCCCCCAGCCCCCAGCAACTCCCCCCTCTTAGACAGCAGGGAGGAAGCACAAGGGTCTCTGCTGTCACACAGGGGGACTCCAAGTGTCGTCAAAGCTGCCACTCTCAGAATCAACAGCTGCTTTCATTTTGGAGCCCTGTGAGCAGTTTCAGGGCTTTCCTGGCACACATACCCAGCGACTGAGAGCACCGAGTTTTATTTTCCCCTAGAGTGAGCCATTTCTGTGTGGAGCTCCAAGAATATGCACGGGCGCTGCCTGTACCCAGGGCTGTGTTCTCTCCCACCCAAGTGCACCAGTGAAGGGCCACCGTGTGGAGCGCAGTGGCCGAGGAGATAGCGACTGTCAGCCTTTTCTAGTTTTCTCTGACTTGAGCTAACCAGATTGCATGGAAATGAACTTATGAAAACTACAGATGAGAGAATGCAAATTTTAGAAAGACAGAAAAAGGTGGTTGCACTTGGCTTATAGCAGAGTCCAAGACCTTAGCAGTGTTTCAAGGTTTGGTCCAGGGCCTGTATCAGAATCACCCCATCATGGCTGAACCTCTCCCTGAAGGCAGGTCCAGGGATCAGCCTTTTAACGCGCTCCCTGGTGTTCTCATGTACAGTACTCTTTGGGGACCACGCCTTCTGCGTTGGATGGGTATGAAAGAGTCTAAGAATATATCCAGCCTCACATGAGCATTTGCAGACAGGCTGCTCCTTGAGGGAGGGCAGCCCTAAAGCTCTCTGTTTTAGACACAGAGCACCTCAACAGGGACTAGTACCATACACTGTCTCTTTTGTCAAAGAAACACCTGAGTGAGCCATGACTCTGACACTGTAGGGCCATCTTCTGTTCAGTCCCCGCATTTTGTCATGTCAGTGTGTAATCTTATGTGGACATCATGCTGTACCTAACATGGCTGCCTGGATATCTACTTTGTTTAAAATATACTACAGAGGATAGTCCTGGAATTAATTTTTCTCCTTCTATCCCTGGTTCTTTTCGCATCCAGTCATTCTCTGACAACCAGCTTGGAGGGTGCTGGTGCCTGCCCTGGAAGACCTCACACCCACTGTGTCTTGGGAGATTCTGAAAGCAAGTGTGAGGCGCCAGCTTGGTTGGGGCAGGAGCTGGGCAGGGGGTCTTACATGGCATCAGCACCATCTCGGCAGTGCCTTTGCTCCTGGTATGGAGGTACAAGCTGCGTTGGGCAATTTAAAGATTCTCAGTGGTTGCTCAAGGCTGTTTGGGAATGCGATGAGGGGTCTGGACGCTCTGTAGCGTGCTTAGACCCTCCTGCTCAAAGAGAACAAGTCCAGTTCCCAAACAGACCAGAATGATCAGCAAAGGAGAAAAGAACAAAGAAATGTGTCAACCAAAATGGAGCTGGAACCTTGCCCCTGTCTATCATTCACTGATTTATCCTGGATGGAGAAAGAGTAAAATCACCTACCAAGCCTGGAAGGAGAGCACTGCTGTGAGTTGAAGCCGTGAGTGAGCCTTCGAGTATAGGACTGAGTACAGGCTTTTATGTCCTAAATATTGCCCAGAGCCCTCTGTTCAGATACTGCCCTTTCCCTTCCCCTTTATTAATCCTTTCCATTTCCCGCAGAGCTCCAGCCCACACCAACTTCAATTGCACTCATTGTTTTTAAGTACAAAGAGCACTTTATTAAGTGCAAAGAACACTTTGTCTTTTACTCTTATTCTGTTGAAAGGGTTCTTTCCTACGCAACTAGATTGCAGGTTGCTCCAGGGCAAACACCAAGGTTTCTAGTTCTTTTGTTTCTACCGCTGTAGGAAGCCCATTTTTAGGCAACACTAGGACTCAGTAATTACATAATTGCTTGGATGATTGAGAGATTAATCGATCAATTAATAGTCATTAATGCTGTAAAATGAATGAATCTTTCTCCTTACATTTCAAAGAACCTATGAGCTGGAAGATACCTGAGTGATCATTTTTACAGGAGCTTAACGGCCGATGCTATCACACACAGTGTGTGACCTAAGGGAAGTTACTTCGTTGCCTCCACAATAAGGGTGTTAATATAATAATTTCTACAGTTTCTTCCAGCTGTGCCCTGCTTGGGACCCAGTGTTAAAGCTAGAGTTTAGTATGAAACCTGCTTGTGATTTCTTAATGAGCAGCCGTCCAAAGTGTCAGATTCCCAAACGTGCCCTTCACTTTCCCTATTGCCCCTATGTGGCTGGCCCTGGCCTGGGCACGAGTGAGTGGGTTTGGGATGTTGCAGCACTTGAGCTGTCGAGGGAAGAAGGCTGGCAGGGCCTTTTCTCACATGTCTCCCTCAGGGTCAGGCTCCAAGCTGTGAGCAGGCCTCCTGTCCTGCATTTGACTCAGGCCTAGGCCCTGCCAGCCAGCACAGCACCCTACTGATGCCTGAACAAAGGGCAGGCCTGAGGTTCACCTGAAAGGGGCTGTCAGCTTCTAGGAGGACCAGACGATTGCTTTGAATAAGATTGTTGTCAACTCATCCCACCATTATGTTTTCCAGCTTGACAACCTGTACTCATCTTTTGGGGCTCAGCTCAGCTCAAATGTTACCTCCTCCTGGAAAACTTCTGTGCAGTTCATGCAGAACTAATTTCCCTTCAGTGGGCTCCTGTTTCTATTCTGCAGGGTAACCTATAAGTCAGGAATCATGGGGTAAATTTATTGCTAAACAGAATGTTCGTTATATTTTCAGCTAATATATTCAAATGTTTTCCTTCAGCCTAAAAATAGCTTTTCAGGTGAAATATCTCTAAGTGAAAAGAAATGAGTCCAGTTGTTTATCTTTTAAAAAGGTGCAAAAAATACACTATTTCTCTGTGTTTCCAGGCTTTTTGAAAACTCTATAGTGTATTTCTTGTACTTTTTTCACATTAACAATTGGACTCATTGCTTTAAATGTAGAGGTGCTTCCTGAAAAGATATCTGAAGGTTGAAGAAAAACATATGGAGCATGGTAATATTTCTGACTTTTCAGACACTGTAGTTCTTGGCATGTAATTATTTGATGACAGGTCTGTCCCTGTTAAAACTGAGAACTCCACAAGGTTTGGGATATATTTTATTCTTCTCTGACTCTAATCTCTAGCAAGCCATCGGTGCTTTAGGTGATCATAAGGATTTGATGAATGAATAAATGATAGTCAGGGGAGCGTCACTGGCATTCTTGTCGCTGAGCCCAGAGTGAGTTGCCTGCCATCTTTCCTGTGTTTTCAACTCTTCCTCCCTAATCCCCCCAAAAGGTTGACAAGAAACAATGAGTATGACTAAAGAGCTTTATGTCTCAGACGTGGAAGAGAAAAATATGTGAGCTTCAGGAAAAGCTGACCCCCTGTGCAGCAAGGTGTAGGAGAGACCCAGCTTCTCACCTCCCCTACAGCTGACTACCCCGCTCCCCCCAAACACACACACCTCCTTTGGGGCGGATTATTTCTGAGCTCATGAGTCTGGGCTGGGAGGCACCAGGGGAATAAGGCACGTGCATTTCTGAGTCTCTTGTTCGGGTCATTTGTGCGGCAGTGGGACAGTGGGGCTGTTGGGGCGGGCGGCAGGACCGAGCACAGCCAGAGCCCAAAGGTTTTCCTGGAGGTGTGTTTGTTAGTTCGGCAACCCTCGGTGTGCCCAGCCCACGCCTCGCGAGCACTCGCCTGTGACGTACTTCGCTTGGATCAAAGGCCCCACAAAGCTTGCCACCCCTGCAGCTGCCGCTCTGGGGACGCGCTGGGGACGTGGGCGATCGTGCGCTGAGAGCCAAGCTGGCCGCCCCCTCGGAGGGTCGCCGCTCTCTCCCATGGGAGGAGCCCACCTTGCGGCTTCCACACCCGGCGCGGACCCGCCCCCTGCTCGGGGTGGGGTACCCGCGGTGAGCCTTGGGCGTGTCACCTCTCCTCTCGCTCTCTCCGTTTTCCCATAAGGTGGGTCCTCAGGACGTCCTGCCGGGACCGCCAAGGATCAGTGAGATCCGCTTACCAGAACCGATGGCGGCACCTGCAGCGCCCTAGACCTATTTCTCCTTGAATCTAAATCTAGATTTGTGTGTGTAGACTGCTAGAGATATAGATAACCACTACCGAAAAGAGACAGGAAGAAAATACGGCAAATTGTAAACAGTGGTTTCAGCCCAGATTGGGGACCTGGGATCCTTGTGTGCACCCGCCTAGGAGCCCATGGGAGTAAACGAGTGTGTCTCCCTACACGAGAGCCTGTGGGACAGGCTCTGCACAGGAGCATGCCCTGCCTCTCAGAAGGAAGTGTCTACACCAGGAAAGGAGGGGAAATGTTCCTTTGCGGGGGCCAACCCCCTGCTGTGACAGGAGCCTTCAGATAGCAGTCTCTGCTCCAGACTCACAATGAAGAGGCCCCTGGGTCATTTCCCCCACTTAGGGTCTCTCTGTAATGTGAGAAGGATGGGACCAGCCAGTAAAAGAGGGCCAGTCTGATACTTCCACCCCTGGAAAGGTCAGTCCTCCCTACTGGCAGAGCTGATGCCCTCCAGCCCCCTTCCCCTCTTCTGTGTCATCCTGTCTCCAGGCCCATGCACTCCTTCCCTCTGCTTTTTCTCTCAGTTGTCTCTTCCTTGCATTTTCTCTCTCATTCTCTCCTACAAACTATTTTTTTCTTTATCTGCTTCTGCTCCTCTTTCACTAATATGGTCACTCCCCAAGGTAGCATCATTGCCCATCCCCTCAGATAGCCTTGGGTAACATGTTTCCTGGCATGTTGCCCTGGCCCTAAGGATTTGGGGACTGCTCCTTTTGCTCATCTGGCTCTCTCTGGAGGCTGGGCAGTCACCAGGCCATCCTGGAAGCCCTTCCTGGCATCTGTGTATGGCTTTTCTGCGGGCCACTGAGCATGACTGCTCTTGGCTATTTAGCATAAAAGGTCACACTATCTGCTCTGGTGCAGGAATCACCCAGGCAATTGCAGTCCAGGCTGCAACGTGACCCATGACCTGGGGCCAGCAAGCTTTTCTTAATCCCCAGACAGGCTAGGTACAGACAGCAAACTCAGAAACCCACGTTACTTGGCTGCCCTTTATATCAGCACACCAGGATGCACCAATTAGTAGCGCTCATTCCTGCCTCCCATCTGACTTCAAATACTCCAAGCCCCTCATATCTGGAAGCAGAGACCTGAAAAAGTTGTCATTTCTTTCTTTCTTTTTTTTTTTACAAGAAGAAGGGGGAGAGGGAGGCTAACACACATACACATGTTCACAAAAAATAAAGGACAATTTCGTAGAGTTTGTCTGCTGGGATATTTACAATCTAGATATTAAGTTGCATCTCCTTTCTCTTGATCTTGTATTCCGGCCTTCAATTTAATGGGAACTTAAACTGAATTGTGCTGATTAGTTGGACACCAAATTCAAAGAGTCATTATTTTGTGGAACAAAATCAAACTTTTGAATAACAACAAAAAAATAGACCCCGTTGAAACGCTTAGTTAGAATTTGATCTGATTCTACAAAAATTTACTCCCTGAAACTATTAAATTAAGGAGAATGTCAAGCCATTGCCTGATTAAAGCCAGTGATTCATTTGGCTAACTAATGAATATTCCTTTTTCCGTGAGTCCTATGTCCTACAAATGTATAGGGGAATTGTCAGGGAAATGATGAAGAAAAAAGGAGGTTTCTTTGTTTTTAATGTTTTGATGGCTGACTTGAGAAGCACACAGCCCTAGAGATGGCCTTCTCATTTCTTGAGACAACAAAACACCCCCAGAGATCCTGACACTGGCTAATAAGACACACGCGTTTCATAACTGCCTCAAAAAGAAACCCGTGTGGGATGCGTTGTGTGTCTGGTGGTGCACTGTCTTTCTATACAAGGTACCAGTTGTGGCAGCAGCAGTTGTCTTTTCAGTGGGCAATAATAAAACTGTTTTTAAGTTCTCTTCCTTTGAGAAGCCTAATTTATAAACGGAAATGATAAGTTTATAACATCTCCCAAGCAGATGCCACTCTCCTTGAACTAAAATCATCCCGGGGATTGCAACCGAGCCCAGCACAGAGACAAAGCCACCGTTTCTCTGCACTCCCAACTCGTGCTGTATGGAAGGCAGATTATTTATTTCCCCAGCCTGAGTTTCTGACAGGCATTTTACAAACATTTAGCTTCAAATACAGAGGCCACTTCCCTGCTGCGTAGTGGGTTCCTAAAAACCCCTGTTTTTCTCCAGGAGAGGATGGGTTTGGGTCCAATTCTGAATTATCTCTAGAGGTTGCTTTCCCCCAAATGGCTCAGAAATAGTCCCCTTGGGAAACTCTTGGGGAAGAAGCTTCTCCCAGGCTCAGGACTGGCTGGCTCCTGCTTTGGGCAAGGGCACTGGCTCCTAAAGCATCTGAGAGCCCAAATACCTCAACTCCCCAGAGCTCTTTCTCAGCCCCCACCTTTTTTCTAAAAGCAGAAAGCTCGGCAAGCAGGGTGAGTGAAGGAAGATGGGAGAAAAAGGAAAAAAGTTGCCTTTAGTTCCTCTGAAACACCTGGGAATGGAGGGCAATGGCACTAATCTGAAACTTCAATCGACTTTGTTTTAAAGGCATTTTTTTTTTTTATGACCGGTAAGGGGATCTTAACCCTTGACTTGGTGTTGTCAGCACCACGCTCACCCAAGTGAGCCATGGGCCGGCCCTAAAGGCAAAAAATTTTAAAGTAAAACAAAACAAACAAAAAAACAAAGGGAATGAACAATAGAAGTACAGTTACTGAAAAGACTCCAAGACTGCAATATTTATCTGCAGTGTGTGCTCTATAAAGAGACACACCGTAGAGAGCTACATAGTATTATCCCATCTCTCTCTCCATCTTTCATTTATTTCCTTTTTATTGGTTTCACTGGCTCTCACTTCTCTTCTCTCTCCCTCCCTCCCTCCTTTCCTTCCTTCTTTCCTTTCTTCCTTCCCCACCTCCTTCCTCCCTTTCAAAGACCTGTCCAGACATGGAATCATGTGTCTATAAGCCTTGCACAGACTTCTTGGAAGAACACCCCCTCCCACCCTGCCATGCCAACCTCATGGGGTGGCCAGCCCCTTATAAACTGGCGATCAGTGAGCTAGAAAGCCGCTCACAGATCCTTCCACCTTCCTTTCCTCTTCATCGTCATGTTTCTCCAGCTCCCTGTAGCTCGGTGACTGGGAAGTGAAAGAATTGGTTTCACCGAAATATTTGGGGGAATTTATTTACTTCACGGCAGCAGGAATAATTTATCTAGCCCAGGCTGCAGAAGATACTGAGCATCTAGTCATTTGGAGGTCACTGATGACTGGCCGTGCCCTGTCCATATTTCTCGGGCTACAGTTAAAGCGGTTCTCTGAGCAGTCAGCTGGGTGATATTAACTCGCCATCTTTCTCCTCTGCTAATTGGAGTGTTCAGATGATACATGGCCAGGCCCACGCACACTCCTGACAGCAGTTGCTAGGGAATATTGCTTTTTTGGACTTTGACACCAGCTCCAACTTTGAGAGGAATTTAAGTGATATTTACTGCATAGAAATTCCTCGCTGGAGCTCTGCTCTTTTGGTTCAGTCTGCTGACAGCACATGAGATTTATTCTGGCATCAACTGGCTGTGGAGCCCAAGACTCAGGCTTAATTAACTTCATCGGCGGCTCGGTTGCAGCTTTGGAGTTTGCAGCTCAGCACAGATCTCATTATTGGTACCAATCACGGCACTTAGGAGTACCTAAAATCAAACAAGTGAACAAACAGGAACCTCTCCCCCTTGCACAGTTTTCTGACTATTTTCCTTTAGGGAAAAAAAGCAGTTTGTCTTTAGACTGACGGAAGGTGCTAGACAGTGCTGCGTATTAAATTTAAGTCCATCTTTATATCATGTCACATCAGATTTTTAAAAAATATTTGAACTTGTAACTAATGTTGTGGGGAAATTTTCCATTTAGAGATAATCTGCAGAATGATTACTGTCCTGCCCTGTTTTTTCATCACCAATTTTCTCCCTCTGTTTTTAAGAGTCACCCATATATTGAAAATAAAGTTTAACCCGGTTTTATTTATGAGGGTAAACACGTGCGTATGTGTGTATATGTATGTGTGTACATACATACATACATAGGAACATATGTTAAAGTACCTATGCAGATTCATATACACATATATACATATGTGTGTATAATGTATGTCATGCAGCAATTTCAATTTCCAAGGATGGAGACTAAGAAGTCGAGTGAGGCAACGTGAGCCCAACAGACTGGAGCGCCTTGATTAACTAGTTAATGTGCAAAGGCATCAAAAGGCCTGGCTCTTGTTCCAGAAGTATTTTATCCTTTTTACCTTCCAGACCAGAACCAGAAGGCAACTGAAGATTTATTTTAAAGGTTCTTTGCGGTGCACTTTTTAAATTTATCATGGGCTCCAAGCTTGTTAACTAAGATTTGCTGCTTGCTCCTGGCTCATTTCGAGGTTAACATAATCTGCTTTTCAGCAGCCTTCATGCGAACACAAAGTCAAAAAGACCTAGCAGAGGACCTGGCTCATGAAGTGTGCCTTGCTGTTTCCCACCTTCCTTTACCACCCACCTGAGAACTCCCATCTCCCATATGGAAAATTCAAAGCTCACAAATTCTATAGGGGATTTTTCTCTTCAACAGGTAATTCTGTTGTACTGGGTTATCACCACCTTTCAGCCTGCTTTTCTGCCTCAGTGACTCAGAAGATGACCGGCACTTCACAGATAAATAGAAAATAAAGCCGTCATTTACCCTCCCTCCCAGGGTCCCTGGGGCAAGTTGGCACTTGCTCTGATTGCTGCTGGCTAGGGGTGCAGAGTACAGAGCTTAGCGTTCAGAGCTGGTTGTTAGGAGCAGCCTCTCCTTAGGCTTGCCTGGTTTTAAGTCATTGTTTTGGACAGTCCTGAGGTTCTGTTTTTTTTTTTTTTTTTTGTCTTTTTCCGTGTCCGGCAACGGATCGCAACCCTCAGTGTTGCCCCCGTACCGGACCGGGGACCGGCAACGGAATCGCAACCCTCGGCGCTGCTCCCGCGCTTCGCTCAGCCAGTGAGCGGGAACCGGTCTGTATGTGGGATCCGAAACCTCGGGCGGGAGCGCCGCCGCGCTTCCCAAGCGGCGCACTATCCAGTGCACCACCGGGCCGGCCCCTGAGGTTCTGTTTTATTCTCAGATTTATTCGTCTGCTTTTACATCCCCATCATCCTCTCTCCAGCCCCCTAACCTGCCCAGATGAAGCCCAGCAGATTTGCTCATATCCCAGTGACCTAAGGCCTCTGTCTGCTCGGTTTAATATCAGGATGGTACATCTGTGCCATTTTCCCATCTTGGACACTTCCTCATTCCAGACATTTAGTAACGAATAGAAGTGTGGGGGCCGTATTACATGCCAGGGTTCTTCAATCCCCTTAGCCGATTCATAATTGACTTTTAAATCATTTAGGTGCAAAAGCAAATAATAATAGCTCCACTGTTCAGTAGCTAATAAATTCTAGCTCATGAAAACTGAGGAAGAAGGCTTAGACCATAAAAATTAAATATTTATGAAGATACTACAGCCACACCAACATATAAATGCACATACACACACACATTTTAGAAATTGCTATTCATTTTTAATTCCTTATGAGATATCCAATAAAAAAAATTTCCAGTGGAAAAAAAATTAAAGGAGGATTTATTACATCCAAATTAATGCAAGAAAACATCCTTTTCCCCGGGTAAAAGGGGGAAAAAAGGATACAAAAACATTGAATTGACAAAATTATTTTTTCTCTATTGTAAGAAAGGTGAGTAATACCTATAAAGAACTTAGAGCTCCCTCAGTTGAAGGATGCCCTATAAATACAAAGCATCATTATAATTTATTATTGAACAGAGTCAATTTTTTCATCCAAATCATTTTTCAAACCTCTCATAGCTCAGGCCTCTCTGATGGAAGCTCTGACACGGAGCCAAAACACCTCTCCCAGACATGGAGAAACCATCAATCAGTTTAATGCGAAGACTTTTCAAAGTCGGCCTCCTGGTAACCCAGCAGGAACTATTTTAGAGCCTCCTTTCTTCAATTAAATCCAGTGACTTACACAGTGAGCCCAGATCACCCACTGATGGCTGGAACTCACCTCGCCCCTGGGGAAGGTCTGGGCTTTCCACCCTCTCTGTACCTTGCACGCAATAGGGGGAAACTGAGGCTAAGGAACCCTCACTTTTCTCTTCCCACCTCCATTGCCAGTCCTGCCTTCTGCTAAATTGTTACCAACACATCTACAACAGCTAAAGTCTCTGTTCCCAGCCAAACAGTAGCTCCAGCCCTCCCCCCAGCTGACTGATTGTGAATGAAGGGGATCGAGAGTTAAAATGTTCTCTTTCCTTCCAAGCAGGGGAAAGAAGCTACATTCCCAAACACAGAAGCAAACTGCAATCAAAACTAGGAGTTCGTACAACTGAAAAGATGCCATCTGGTTTTGAAATAAATCTTTTTAAAAAGTTTGGCAAACAAGATTTATACATTTGTGGGCCAAGTCCATTTCAATAGTCCCAATGTGCCAGATATGAACCAAGGGCCCACAGGACTAATAAGATGGATTGGAAGATGGAGACGCGTTTGATTTTCACCTGCAAGATCCAGTTAAATATTTAATCGAGGGGATTCACTGGACAAGGAAATCAAGTATCTGCCTGTCCTCCGGTACTGGATTACCTCCCAGTACACTTACATGGTTATTGTTGATGCCAAGACACTTAACATGCTCTTTAAGATGGTCACAAACATTGAATCAGTATTTTTTTTTTCCCTTTTTTGTCTTTTTTCGTGACCGGTAACGGGATCGCAACCCTCGGCGTCGTGCCCACACCGCTCTCAACCAGTGAGCAGACTGGTCTCTATATGGGATCCGAACCCTCGGCAGGAGCGCCGCCGTGCTCCCAAGCGCCACACTCTACCAAGTGCACCACCAGGCCGGCCCTGAATCAGTGTTTTTTAATCTGGCATGTTTTGTTATCCGAACATGGATTTTCTTTACAAGAGCAATGCATGTCCCCACCTTTTTTTTTTTTTTTTAGTAATTGGGCCTGAAAGGACTGAAAAGAGATAAAGGAAAATGTTCAGGCAAGTGATCTGAGGTTTTAGGATAAATAAATCCCTGGGGTTCATTTGTTTGCTCCTTTGGTCACTGCAGAACTGTTTACTGAGTGTCTGCCATGGGTATCATGGTGGTCACTGGGCACAGTCTTCTTGTCCCACCCACGTGTATTGGAGATACTCAAAGTCAGGCTTTGGACCTCTTCATAAACTCACTACTTTTGTGATCTCATCCATTCATTCTCAGGGCTTTAAAATACCATCCATATACTGTTGTCCCAAATACTTATTTACATCAGCAGCCCCAGTTCCTCCCTGAAATCCAGACTTGAACACTCAGCTGTCTAATGGACAGCTCAGCTTTACTTTGTCCTAAGTAGAACTCCTTTTTTCTCCCCCACGAACCTGCTCTTTCTGGGGTCATTGGGTAACAGGAGGAATTTGATTTCTCAATTCAAGACTGGGAGAAATAATTTTTATTTCCTGTATGACTTTTTGGATTACAGGAGTAAAAATATTAACTGTAGAGAAATTGGAAAATATTTAAAAATGTGAAAGAGACAATAAAAATTATTCACACTCCTACCACTCGAACATAATCACTGTTAACATTTTGCTACATTTTCTTCCAATGTTTATTCTAATTAATTATTTCTCCCCAGATTGGAATCCTATTCTTAGGGTTTTTGTTTGTTTTTAGTACTACCTACTTTTCACTATTTTGAGGTAGTGCTATATATAACAATTTATCTAGGTGTCCCCCTATTGTTAGAAATATAGGTTATTGTTGATTTTTGAGTATTATAGTGTTACAATAAACATCTTTGAACTTAGGTATTTTTATCTCTCTGATTATTTCTAGAGGATAAATTAAGACACATAGAAATATATAGCCAAAACGAAAAAAAATACTTTTTAGGCTCTTTAAACCTAGGGCCGAATTACTTTCCAGAAAGATAATGCCAATTTACGTGCAGAGTTTTTGAGAGACTAATTCATTGTATTCTCACCACCACTGGCTATTATCATTAAACAAATAAACTACAACAAGCAAAACAACACAACCTATTCGGTAAGCAAAAAACAGAATCTAATTTTAAAATTTGTATTTCTTTGATTATTAGCAATGTTGAACATCTTTTCCATGCATTTTCTTCGCCATGTATATTTCTCATTTTATAAATTGTGTGGCGATGACTTTTATTTTTCTTTTGATGTGCCTTCTTACTAAGTGATTTCTAATAGCACGTTACATACTGGGGGATAGTCTCCCTTCTCCCATTGTATATATTGTGAATATTTTCCCACTTTGCCATCTACCTTTCATTTTATGTCTTTGACACATAGAAATTGAAATTTAAGTAATAAAATTTTTGGTTTTGTTCATATGCTTAGAAAATCTTTTCTCATTTTAAGGTGAAATATATATTTACTTATATTTTCTTGGGGGTACTATTTTTATCACTGTTTTTATTTTTTTTTAATTAAATTTATTTCTCTTAATTGACACATAACTGTACATATTTATGGGTTACAATGTGATATTTGGGTATTTGTATGGGATACTATTTTCAATGCTGTCCTAAAAAAAACACTCATGATCTAAAATTAGGAAGTGTCTTAGGCAGGGTGGCAGAATTATACCTGTTGCTAACTGTGTTTGTACACACACACAGTGTGTGCACATGGGAGAAAGTCTAGCAAAATTGACTTTATCTGTTTAAATGCAGTAAAATTAAGAAGGCAAAATTGTGGATGTTTTTCAAAGCAGCAGTAACAACAAAGCAGAGATTGCTTTGTTTTATAGCCGGGTTAGGGAGGGTATCATTACACCTCTGTTAGGATCTCTCCACATTAAAGTCGGGTCCTCCTGCAGCTTGTATATTTAATTTATCAGTGTTTTTTAAAGAAGCCAAATCAAAGTGGGCAGAGACATCTGTGGGCAGTGCTTTAAAGGCATGTGTATTCCTGAGTGAGCCGGCCACCCGGGTCGTGTCTGACACCCGGGTCGCTCCTCACACACCAGGAGTGCCTGTCTGGCTTGGTGACTTCATGGCCTCGTGACCTCCACGTCCTCAAGAGAGGCCCTTGTGTCTCGGTCCACGACTGCGCAGACTGCACAAGGCTCAGCAAACACTCGGTGCGTGGCAGCCTCAGCTCTGTCCCCCGCCTTCCCCACCACCCCTGCAGACAGCCCCGCTGGCCCCTGTTGCCTTCAGCTGCCCAAATGCTCTGCAGCTTGGCCTGGAAGGATGCCAGGTGTCTACTCCTCAGGTGGCTGCCGCTGTTTGTCTATCCAAATTGTACACACACGCGCCCACACACACACCCTCTTGACTTACAGAAGCTCCCTTCTGAGGCCTTTGCTTGAAAAGCACTAGTTCCATATTCACACCCACTATTCAGGCTTCTAGGTGGTTCTATCCCCTGAGGTGACCAGCTGTCCCCAGAGCCTCCATCTGCTGCCCAGGGGCAAGCTTCTGCCTCCCTCTGCTTGCCTTCTCTTCTACTCTGGGCCTTTCTATCATCCCATTTCTGACCGAGAGCAGCTACAAGCTGGACATTGTTTTGAAAACATGCAGTTGCTTCCTGCCTGTCCCAGACCCCCCCCCCCCCCCGCCCCGGCTCTTGGGGGGGGGGGGGGGGGGGGTTTTGCCAGCTTTTGCTCTGTGCGCTCAGCAGCTCCAGCCTGGAAGCGGCCAGGGCTCGAAAGAGTCCGAGCAGTTTTTTCTTTCTCTCATTGTGGCTTCTCCTG
>NW_007730042.1:149640-175169 GCF_000696425.1 Galeopterus variegatus
GGGCAGCTACAAGCTGGACATTGTTTTGAAAACATGCAATTGCTTCCTGCCTGTCCCAGCCCCCCCCCCCCATGGCCCTGGGCTTGTAGGAGGGATGTGGGGGGTCATTTAGCCATGCTCACACCCAGGGCTTCCCAGAGCTTCCCAGAGCTTCCCAGCTCTCCAACTCCTTTGACCCCACAATGGCCTGGGGACTGAGGCGTGGTCACTATCCTTATCGTGGCAACATGGGAAGGAACTGACCAGACCGAGTTCACAAAGGACTGTGAGTCCTGAGTCTTTCCTGCTCTGCAACACTACATGCTCTCTTCAAGACAAGGGTTATTCTGTCTTGCAAGAGGAAGGTGTGTGAACAGTTGGCATATGGGAAGCTCCTTTCTAAACATTCCTGACCTGTGGCCTTCCAGACTTTGCAGAGTTCTTACTGCAAAGAGAAATTCTGCCCCTCACTCCTCAGCTGGGTGGTTTTAATTGTCACCAAGCTCCTTGTCACACTGACCCACCGATTATCTAGCTCTGCCCTTGGAAATTACCAAACACGCGCTGTCTTCTACTTGGTAGCACCTCACCTATCTGAAGGCTGTTTTTGGCCTACACCCCTTTGGTCTTCTGAGCCCTTTTCATCTCACACTTGTCTCTGGGGGGCTCTGCCTGCTCTGTGCACTCCTCCCAGAAGATTAGATAAAGCTATGTGAACCAGAGGCACCCCACTACCTCCTCCCTAAATTCTTCTCTCTGATTTTGCAAGATAAATCTGCCTAATTATAGATAGATAGAGATACTGAATACCCTCAGTGCCTCCTCTCCTTCTCCCTGGCTCTGTGAGTCTGGAGGTGGGGGTGAGGCTGGGGAGAGGGAGCCAGCCTCAAGCAAGTTACTGCCTGAGACTTTAAAGTCAGATTTTAATCTCCTTTCCCCTCCACCCACCCAGCAGCACAGTCAACGCATCGCTGAGACACCTGCTTGGGTGGGGGTGGGGGTGGGAGTGTAGCGGTAGTGGGGGTAGAGGGTGGCAGAGGCATGCTTGCTTGGTGTGTGGGGGCGAAAATTCTGCTCCTGGCCACAGAGTCTAACTGGAGCCTCATAGAGATCTTTTTAGATAACAGCGGCCAGGCAGGAATGATGAGAGTCATGCCACCAAGAAGACCCTTGGTGAAAGACAGCAGCCCTACCTTGGAAAATTGGCTGAGACCAGGTGCGGGCAGGAAATGCACAACGCACAACGCAAATGGGATACCTTGCCATGCTGAAAGCACGGACACTATCAAAGACTACTGGATCTGTGTCAAAAAGAATTTGGGAACCAGCTTGAAGAGATTCTCACTGGCCAATGATGGAACAACGTAAGCATCAGTTAGAAAAATGACTGCAATGGATTAAAATACTTAGATATGTTTAAGTCCATGCATTCATCATGGCCCTTAAACCAACCGACCAACGAACTCAATGCCACCTTTGGTGGATGCTAGGGAACCAGATTATTACTTGTCTACTAAAAAACAAAAACAACCCCCCCAAAGCCTTTTTATTATAAAACTATCCAACACACAAACATAGAAACGTATAACAAACCTCTGTGCACCTGTCACACAACATCAACAGTGGTCAGCTCATGACTCTCCCTGTTCTGCACCACAACCCACTTCTCTCTCCCCTGGATTATTCTGAATCAAATCACAGGTGTCATATCATTTCATCTATAAATAACAAATCATTATAAATAAAGGGAAGATATTAAGCGTTTATCCTGGATATTTATTAGGATACCAAATAGATGATGAGGGAAAGTTTCTCTCTATAGAAATATTCCAGCAAATAAATGAAAAAGAGATAAGCCCTAATGAAAGAGAGGCTCTAGGCAATGATTATCAATGCCTTTTAGAATCAGCAGAAGAAGAGCACAGGACATCATGAGCCTCCTGAGGAAAATAGGACAACCACCTTGAAGAATTCTTGCTACGACATCAACCCCGAATCCCATCAAGCCTCCAGATGCACCTGCCAGATCATAAAAGATATAGGAGGCAGAGGAACGTGTTAAATGACACCACAGGGATGCAAGCAGTGAAATCCGGATTGTGGGAAAGTCTATGGATGAACAGACTGGCTTCCTCAACAAACACGTGGAGAGAGGAATAGAGGGGTGGGGGCACGGGAGAAGGAAATTATAGACACAAAAAAAGGCACAGAAACATATAAGCCAGTTGGATCAAACACACTATAAAGTAAAAAAAAAAAAAGAAAAAAAAAGAATGAGACTGTAGGAGAAATTATTTCAACATTTACTAGATATTTGATATTAAGGAATTATTGTAAATTGTGTAGGTGTGATAATGGTATTCCAGTTATGTAGAAAAAAAGAAGTCCCTTTCTTTTGGAGATACATATTAAAATATGTACATGCAGTTTAGTATATTATTTTCCCTACTTTTTAATATGTGTTTGAAATAGAAAGATTTGCCCTGGAAAGTGGTCCTGCTTTCCCCCTTCAGCAGATAAAGGGTTGGTGGGAAGTGAAGCGTCACTGGCAGCTACAACATTATGGGTTGAGATAGCATCTTTCTCAGGCTGCTGACACATACCCTGAGATGCTGGTGAGCTTCCCAAGGGTGAGCTTCTCTTGTACACTCTAGGGCAGCAGGACCGGGGATGGTCCACTGAGGGCTCTCCCTAAACCCTGCCGAGCAAATGGAATCGTCCCTTCAGGCAGCTCTCGGCTCTGTGTCAGGACTGACTTAGCTGTGTACTTAAGCTCTTAATTCCACTTCTTTACCTATAAAATGGGAGCAATAATTCTTAATTCACAGGGTTGTTGTAAGGATAAATAGTATAACATACGTGAATCTTCTCTATAATCAAAATAATAGTTCACAGTAATAATAATAGCTAATACATGTTGAAGGTTAACTATGTTCCATATTAAATTCCAAGAGCTTTATATGCATTATCTCATTTATTTCTCATAAAACCCTTTGAGGTGGGTACTATGATTATCCTCATCTTATAAATGTGAAGGTAAATGTTACAGTGCCAAATTTGTAGTGGTTGTTCTTACTGCAAGTAGATGGAAGATACTGTAGGCTGAATTACAATTTGAGGGACAGCAGGAAGCTCTTCCTGCTAAAATATCTTTAGATGGAGGCATTTTGATGTCCAAGAGGTCATTGTTAAAGTGGAAATTACCCTGAGAGGGTAACACATTAAGCTTCTGCCCATCGCTACTGCCTTAATATGAAATTATCAGTTACACCGCCCCTCTATCAGCACCCTGAGAGACAACAGGAGTGGTAGGGCCAGGAGACACCACAGGGGAGGAAGGAGTGAAGGGCAAAGTCTGTGACCTTGGCAATTTTACCTAAAGCCTGACCCCTACCTCGAGGGGTCAGTGCCAGAAGAAAGGTAAACAAAGTTGCCTTTCTTTTCTCAAACAGATGCCAAGATGGAGCCGGCCCCTACTGGATGTGCCACCTGTGTGGCTCCAGCCCCTGCCCAGAAGATCCCTTCCTCGCTGACCCCTTCCACCAGCTCAGACTCTTGCAGACTGGCTTTTGTGACTTCTGATGACTTCTTGGGACATCTTGGTGCAAAACATAGAAGTTGTCTGGAGAGATGCTGGCGCTCTGGGGCAGCTGCTGGCCCTGCTGCCAGCCCTGGGTCTCCCCTCCTGCTCTGATGACCAGGCAGGCCAGACACTGTCATTTTGGTCCCCAGGATGTCATGGAAGTTCTCAGCCCCACCACGCTAAGACCTGTGGCAACACTCCTCTTCTTCTGGGCTGTGCTTTGCAGAACTAGGCAAAGAATCAAAAGCCTGGACGAGCCAGACCACAGAGCCGTTAGGGACCGAGGGGTGGAGAAAGCACTCTTTGTTCATTCGCACCCCCAGCTACACTGACAGGTGTCTAGTGTCTAGCGCACACTGCCGGAGAGGCTGGCTCCAGCCTTCCCTGGGTGGGTTACTCCACAGCCATGCACTTGTTTCTAGCCACCCAGTGAAAGGGTAGAAGAACCAGACCTGCCTGAATAGCCAGCACTGCAAAGGGCCTTCAGGACGTGAAGAACAGCTGTTCTTCAGGATGTTAAGACCAGAAAAGACCTGAGGATTTTCCCCAAAGAAAAGCCTCGGAGATATGAAAGGCTGTGTCATGGAAAAGAGACTGGACTTGCGTGTGAGCTAGCCAGCACTGCAAAGGGCCTTCAGGACGTGAAGAACAGCTGTTCTTCAGGATGTTAAGACTGGAAAAGACCTGAGGATTTTCCCCAAAGAAAAGCCTCGGAGATATGAAAGGCTGTGTCATGGAAAAGAGACTGGACTTGCGTGTGAGTGTGTGAGAGCGTGTGTGTGTTGGGGGACTCCAAGGGGTGGACCTGGACCAAAAGAACAGAGTTCATATTGGTAGAAGGAAGCTTCACTTAGAGCCGGCTGGAGAGGACAGGAATGCAGGCTCTGGAGGCAGAATATTTGGCTTCATGTCCCACTTTCTGTGACTCTGTTACCTCATCTGTGAAGGGAGATAAAAAATTGCACTTATCTCAAAGGGTTCTTGTGAGGATTAAATGAGTTAAATGATTAATGAGTTACTATGTGTAAAATGTTTTTGAATGGCCTGGTTCACGCTAAGTACTCAGTAAGTGCCAGGTTAGTATAATATTCGCGACTGTCAGAAAATTGAAACATCTATGATTTTTTTTTTTTTTTTTTTGTAGTGGCAGAGGGTAAGGGGTTTTGGAAAATCTGATTTATTTTCTTTACCTTGTATTAATCACTAAAAGCAGGAAAATGCATAACAGATGATCTTTGTCCTTGGGACAAAGATATATTAGGAGAGCAGGTGGTACTACAATCTGCTTTTGTTTTAAAATGATTTTCTACCCAGTGACTTATTCAAGCCTAGCTCCTAAACAAATTTATTTAACCCCAGATAAACCCCATTCTAAAGTTCATAATATCTACTTTGATTCATTATTTTTCTCCAAATATTTCCATTTCGCCTCGCTCAGCCAGTGAGCGGGAACCGGTCTGTATGTGGGATCTGAACCCTTGGGCGGGAGCGCCGCCACGCTTCCCAAGCGGCGCACTATCCAGTGCGCCACCGGGCCGGCCCAACATCTATGATTTTTTAAACAAAGGCAGCAAGATCCAAATTTTATATGGTGTGATTCCAATTTTTTTAAAATGCACATTATTTTAGAAGACTACTAGAAGAAAACACCCCAAAATATCAACTATGGTGATTTCTGGACAACAGGATTCTGGGTGATTTAAATTTTTACAGTTTTTAATATTGCATATTTTCTGCATAAGTATATATTATTTCATAAATGGAAAAACATTTTAAGTGTGATCTCTATTTTAAAAAGGCATACATACCTAAAAATGTAGTGAGATCCTGGTTACTAAAAAGGTTTAAACCACCCCATCACTGAACTATTCAAACCCGCATGTCTAATGGGCAGTTATTTATACTGTTTAATCTCAACCACATAAAGAAGCTAGTGCATAAAAATAAAGACCGGAAGGGAATAGGTGACACTGGTAACAGTGGTTACTCTGGGGAGATGGATGGGTTTTTTGTTTCTGTATTCTTTTCTGTACTTTCAGAATTTTCTAAATTTAATGAGCATTACTTTGAAAATGGTGGGAGGAGATCAGGTGGGATTCACTGGAAATAAAAACTAAACTAAAAAGAAATCAAAAGATAAGGTCAGTCCAGATTAGCTTGAAGGTCCCCATAGACCTGCTGATTTATTTTCCATGACCAAAATTGTGACCACTCGATGGTGGCAATTACATGACATGACACCTGCACCTCTGTCTGCCTTTCTGCATAAGTATATATTATTTCATAAATGGAAAAACATTTTAAGTGTGATCTCTATTTTAAAAAGGCATACATACCTAAAAATGTAGTGAGATCCTGGTTACTAAAAAGGTTTAAACCACCCCATCACTGAACTATTCAAACCCGCATGTCTAATGGGCAGTTATTTATACTGTTTAATCTCAACCACATAAAGAAGCTAGTGCATAAAAATAAAGACCGGAAGGGAATAGGTGACACTGGTAACAGTGGTTACTCTGGGGAGATGGATGGGTTTTTTGTTTCTGTATTCTTTTCCGTACTTTCAGAATTTTCTAAATTTAATGAGCATTACTTTGAAAATGGTGGGAGGAGATCAGGTGGGATTAACTGGAAATAAAAACTAAACTAAAAAGAAATCAAAAGATAAGGTCAGTCAGGATTAGCTTGAAGTTCCCCATAGACCTGCTGATTTATTTTCCATGACCAAAATTGTGACCACTCGATGGTCGCAATTACATGACATGACACCTGCACCTCTATCTGCTTGAGTTCTTGCTGCAATCCAGTAGTGAGCACCAGAGATGTAAGAAATAGCTCAATGAATTGACTGATATGTGATACTCCAGATGGAGCCATGTTCCAAGGGCAACATTGTCCCAACTTCCTCCAGGAGAAGCAGTGGGGGGTCACATGTCTACACCCGTCACTTCAGTTAGTCCTGGGAGACTGGCCAAGGATTCCTGTTTGCCCCATTTCTCAGAGGGCACACTGAGGCACAGGGCAGGCAGGGATGGAATCCAAGACTGGGTGCTGAGAAGAAGTGCCAGCCCTCCATTCAAGTTGGTTTTGGGGTCTTTGCAGCAGAGCCTGTCTGTATCGTTTGTAGGGTGTAATCCCTGCCCTAGGAACTGCTCCCTCCTTCCTCTGCTTCTCAACCAAGACTTCCTGGGGATCTGTTCTTTTTACCCTCTGGACAACTCTTAAAAGGAGGCTCAATCCTCTGAACTGTCTGAGCAGGAATGAGAGGCCTTGCCCATCCCATGAGAAGTTCTCTGGGCTGAGGATGATCATGAACCCACAGCAGGTTCTGCCTCCCAACTCCGCACCACTGGGGACAGCACCACCCCTGGCTGCTCAGGAGTGAAGGGATCAAGATGACATCTCTTTCTCTCTCAGTGACTTTTCAGAACCCAACGCCACCAAGTCAATACACTGTCCCCAGGGCACATAAAATGTTGAGCTCCTACAGGTGCTGATTATCAAGAAAGAAGGTGGGCCCTGCCCATCGAACACTCCACACCAACAGCCAGGAGGCTGCTTGAGAGCCAAGGCACCATCCCTCAGGTTCTGCCTGGGTTTGTTTTTAATTTCTCCTCACCTCTGCGGTGGAGATGCTGAGTGAGCTTCTCTCCTCTCTGAGTGTGTCCCAAACACATTTCTGCACCGTGGTTTGGCACTCCCTTCCTACCCCCCACCTCGGCCCACACTCTCTCCCCTCTCCAGAAGCAAAGCCCTGCAGGCTGAGGTGGGGGTGCTGACCTTAAAGAGGGGAGCTGTGACCCCACAGCCGGGGAAACCCAGCTGCTACAAAAGCAGCAGCCTCAGGTCCCCAGTCACTGTGGAAGCCTGGAGAGTGATTTTAAGGAATCCTTCTGACATGTGTCCAAAGGGCTCTGTGTCTCTTCTCCTGGTCCAGAGGCCTTGAGCTGCCCCCACCCTGGGAAGGGCAGGTGGGAGTGGGAGGTCATTGATCCTGCACATGATGCCGCAGTCTGTTAGAAGACAGCCCAAGTTGTCTCAAGGGTGGGTGCAAAGCTAAAGTGGGGTGACGGGAGAGAACTGGGGTGAGTTCGTGTTTGGCTTCTGGTTCGGGCCCTTTCAGGGACACTAATCTGATCTAGTAACTGCACAGGCTGTGCTGCAAAGGAGCTAACCAACTTTCTACCTTTAGCTTATAAATTAGTGCCCAGTGAAGAAAATCAAGACCCCTCTAAGGGATTTAGTGCTTAGACTCTAAACAACTTTGAATATCCTCAGGCTTTTTACTGCACAGGCTGTGCTGCAAAGGAGCTAACCAACTTTCTACCTTTAGCTTATAAATTAGTGACCAGTGAAGAAAATCAAGACCCCTCTAAGGGATTTAGTGCTTAGACTCTAAACAACTTTGAATATCCTCAGGCTTTTAAAAAAATTCATGCTAGTTTTTCCCACAAGGGAGCTGGTATTTATTACTATCGCTTATATTTTCCACACTGGTTGTAAATGTTTATCTCATTTAATCCTCAGAGCCCAATCAGGGAGATAGAGCACATTCTCCCCATCTCACAGATGAGGAGGCAGAGGCTCAGAGAGATTGAGTTACTTGCCCAAGGTCACACAGCTAGTAGGAAGTGGAGCTGTTCCATGAGGTGGCAAGGCCCATGTAACCTGCAGTGCAACAGCACCTGCTCTGGGAGGTGACACAACGTGCCCAGTGATGACAATGACAAGGATGATGAAAGGTGTTTACATTTGCACAGCTCTTTGCAGTAATGCTCCTCAGCTCTGAATTTGGGGCACGCACTGAGTCCCAAAAGAGGTGCTGCTCCCTCTTCCCTTCCCCAGCACAGAAGCACCTTGGCCACTTCCGGAGGGACGTAAGGAGTGGTTTGCCCACTGGACTGACTACAGTGGTAGCAGGAGGCTTCCAGAACAGAGGCTGCCCAGTCTGCCCACAGCAAGTGCACCACTGCTCTGCCACACAGTGACCTGTGTGAGTGGGTGCTGGGGGCCTCAAGGTGGGTGGGGGGAGCTGATGTGCAGGATGCAGCCGCAGCTCTCCCAAAAGTCACCTGTTGTGCTCTGGCACAGGCAGAGGCCAACTACCCTTTTTGGGTTTTTTTCTTGTTTTTCTGGGAATAACATGGTCATGTGGAGACCTATTCCTTTACCTCCAATTGTTGGACACCTCCTGCCCACCCTGCCCTTCTTCCCTCTCTCTGCTTTCTCTCCTTCCCCATGGGATGCCTGCGGGCTCCTTAAAGTTCCATCTCAGTCACAGGGATGGCCCGGGCTTCTCCTGGCTCTCTGAAGCCCCCATTCATGCCCCCTACCCCTTGGGGAGCTCAGAGGCCAGGGTCCAGTTCCTGGAGAATGAGGAGCCATCCGGAGCCTTGTGGCTGGAGCATTCTCAGAGCTATGTCCTAGATTTAGCCCCCACCTTGGCCACTTCATGAAAACAGAGGCAAGCAAGGGTCGGAGTGCCTGAGCTCCTGGACCACCTGCACATGCCGGTGGTCAGTGGCCCAAGGGTGGTGCTGGGCGTACCTGCCCCTTCCACCTGCCACCCTCACCTGACCCTGCAGGGTGGGAGCTCTATATCTAGTAGAATAATTTGGAGTTTAAGAAGGCTTTTAGATGTTCACTTAGCTTTCACAGCCCTTGGAGGTGAGACCATTTGGCTGACTTTGCAGCCAAGAAGACCAAGAGGCCGAGGGACTGCTCTGGTCCTCAGTGCTCAGGGAGAGACTGTCCTGATGCAAAGAACTCAAGCTGGGGGAACCCAGGTATTTAGTATTTGAGGAACCTGGCCCTCTCTTAAATGTTGTGGTCCCCAAGCACACTCCTGTCAGGGACAGCCAGGCGAGGCATACCCCTTCTGGAGGCAGGAAGGAGCTGGCTCCTTCAATTTGGTTACCACTCGCCCCTGCCTAGGGGCTTCTCTGCCTTTTCCAGGTCTATCTGGAGATGCTGAGGGCAACATTTTGAAAATGAAAAGGAAGACTTTGGGAAGAGTGGCAAACTCAGCCCATCAAAGGCAGACAGACCCTGCCTGTCCTGCTCACCGCTCTATCTCTGTACTGCTGTCTCTTCTGATACCAGGCCTGGGGCTCTGTAAATATTTGTTGAATAAATGAGTGAGTAGGCCTGCTCGCCCTCTCGGCATCACCAGGCAGAAGGACAATACAGAGAGGCCTGAGGTTTGGTTTTTGGGTGGAGAGGCTCCCACCTTTGACTGTGGTGCAAGCAGCAGTAGAAATGCAGTCAGGCTTGTGGATCGAGGGAGACCTGAGTCAATGATCTGTGTCTACAACTACCTTTCTTGGAACCCCATGACCTCCCTGAGATTGGATGCCATCTTGCTCCTCTTTGCTTCTGCAGTGCTGGCTACGTGCCAGCCCCCTGGGGACGGTCCCTACCTGGAGGGCTACCAGGTGGTTAAAGCCAGGGCAGGTCTGAGGTAATAGAAGGGAATGAGCCCAGGAATCCCTCCTTCTAGTCCTGTCTCCAGCCCCAAGTCCTGCCAGACCCTTTCGGTGGCTATGGTTTGTCTTAACTATTTCCCACCAAGAATAATATGAATATTGCTCTCTGCCTCCTTCTGGCTGAGCCCCAGAGGAGACCAGGAGGGCCATGGGTGGGTAAGGGGGAAGAAGCCATGGAACTGACAAGAAGGTTGAACAACCAGGTCATTAACCAACGTGAAATGACTGAGGGGTTGGGGAGGGTGGAGGGTTAAGATTCATTGTGGGCCACCTTCCAGAAGCCTCCTTCCATATCCTCCCCCGATCCACACTGCCCCTCTGACCCCTGTGGGGACACACCACCATGCTGTCAGGGGCAGGTGGCCTCAGCTCTGCTACTCCCAAGACATGAAATGACTGAGGGGTTGGGGAGGGTGGAGGGTTAAGATTCATTGTGGGCCCCCTTCCAGAAGCCTCCTTCCATATCCTCCCCCGATCCACACTGCCCCTCTGACCCCTGTGGGGACACACCACCATGCTGTCAGGGGCAGGTGGCCTCAGCTCTGCTACTCCCAAGACATAACAAGAGAAGAGGCACTGCCAAGCCAAAGAAATGAGCAACATGGAAAAGTCAGTGGAAAGAAAATGTGTTTTCATCACAGCAAGATCAAGACACTGGTTTGGTTCTTGCACCAACCCCCTCAATTTTCAAATGAGAAGTCAGATTCAGAAGGGACACACCACCTGCTTTAATCACTGCAGCTAGTTAGAGGCAACTAAGAGGGTACAAGTGCCCTGGCCTTGGAGGCTGAAGAAGTGCTGTGGGACATTTTGCTCTGAGTGTCAGAGCAAAGTTGGGATGGGACAACTCCATAGGGTTGCTGTGGGGATCAACTGAGACTGCTTTTGTGAAAGTACTTTGTAACCAGAAAAAATAAAAATAAAATGGAAGGGGGTCAGTGGCAGAACTGGGACTAGAGCCCAGATGTGCTCAGGCTTAGCCCCGCAGCCAGCACCCCAGTGGAGCTCAGCAGCAGACCGTACAATTCACAGGCATGCCATCAGTGACATGCAGATCTGTTTCCCACGCAACAGAGGCCAGTCTCTGCTACCACATCCTTTCTCTCTGGCTTGTGGGACTTGTTGCCTGCTGAGAGGGTCAGCACAGAAATGCATGCTCCCAACCGTTGAGAAAGAGCTCTGACCATTAAAGCCAGGCCACAGCAAGCTGCTCTGCTGCCTTTGTATGAATTTAAAAAGGCAGTTCTGCAGAGGGCCCATCAAGGTCCCTCCTCTGGTGGGTGCTCCTGGGCCCACACCATGAGGGAGCAAGCACAGGCAGACCGCAGGCCACCGCAGCCTCAGCCTGCTGCCTGTCCCAGTGCTCAGCCTGAATAACCACACTTGGAAGTACTGACCAATGTGCTCCCGGATCGCAGTATGAGGTGCTCCCAGCCCACCATTCTTCCGACAATGCCTTGTGGAGCATCTTTCCATGACAAGGCAGCACGGCCAGATGAATGAGCACCGGGCTAGGGGTGGGAAGGTGTGGGGACTCGTCCCACCATACCACGTTCTGGCTGTGGTCCTGGGAATTCATCCAGCCTCCCAGGACCTCTGTTGCCCCATCTGTCAGATGGAAATGACAATTACTATCTCAAAGGGTTTGTTACGAGGTGCGAATGAGATAACAGTATGATAATACTTGGAAAAGTGGAAATTGGAATAATAGCTACAAGTGATTATCATCACGTGTTCTAACAAAATTTTTAAATAATTTTATTGCTAAGGTGCGTTAAAGAAAAATTATTCAATGATATTTGTTAAGGCACGGTAAGGAAGACTTTATTCAGGACCTTTATAGCCAAGGACAGGGTGAGGGTTGGTGGATGAAAAATTACTAAGAGGAGACATAAAGGGTAAGGAGGGATTCTAGCTAAACCCACCTAACAGGATCCTAGCTGAAGGCAGGCCAGGGTGATCAGACATCACCCGGGGGATGGTGGAGGATGAAGACCTTAATCAGACGCGGGGGTTCTTACTAAGCCAACTTAGTAGCGTTTTTTGTTAAAAATGGATTTTTATTGAGGAAGCACGCAAATGGGCCTAGGAGAAGATTTAGAAGCCTCACTAAGTTGAGTCAAGAGGAGAATCTTTGTCAGCTGACATAATGGTAATGTTGAGAAATTTTTGAAAAAAACAGAAAAAGACCGTCTCTGATGGAGCAAAACAAATATTTCCCTTTCTGCATGTGCATGCACGTTTTTGCACCACATATATGAGCATATTCTTGTAGTTCAAACGACTGTGAATAAAAATTCAGGAAAATGAGGGTTTTTCTGAGGGATGGCTGTCTTCGGACCGGCCTCTTCCGAAGGGGCTGAGGGCAGCTGCTTCCCAGGCCGTTTCATTCGCCCACACCTCGTGGAGAGGCCACTTGAAAGGCAGGGCTGAGAAGCACATAATGGATTTGTGAGGTTTTAATACCCCACAGCCTACAAAAGACTAATAAAAATCTGGGGCAGGATTTTCCCAAGAGGGACATGTCACTACGGAATAAAAATGAAAGAGATAAAGGAGGGATCCTAGAAGGATATTTCCCCCCCATACTCTGTGTTTCCAGGAAGAGATTTTATGTTCTTGGATGACAGTTTAAAATATATACGGTGTTCAATGAGCACTCCAATAGCAAAAATAAAAGAGCTCCCACATTACCTTCCTTGAAAATATTTATTCGGATAGGAAGAAATGTTATTGGGGGCCTTCGTGTCTGGAAACAGGGTTAATTAAAGGTTTCCTGCCTGCTTTGTGAGCAGGTGACACTCCCATTGAGACACCAGCAGTGCCCCATTTAGCCCGCTCTGTTCAGTTTTCTTTCTATTCATCTGGTTGTAGTGCAATTCCATGGACGTTTGACCCCATTCAGGGCAGAGAGAAGCAAAATGCTGCTGTTCACCTAGAGGCTGCCTTTGCCCAGAAAAACAGGGTGTCGGAGATGCAGGGACACAAACCCCGAGTGACACGGCGCAGGGACCTGGGTCTCCTTTTCTGAGATCTGTAAAATGTGATGTGACTGGCCCGCAGAAGAGAGGTGGAGGGGTTCCCGGCCGGTTGATTTTCAAAGAGTGGGAGCCCCGCTGCTGAGGAGCCCTGGCTTTGTGCGGCAGAAGCCCAGGGCCGCCCCTCCTGAGCTCAGCGTTTCCCCCACCTCCCCCTTTCTCACAGGCGGTTTCCCTGAAATGAAAGAACTGTGATGCCTCTGCTCCTTCAAAAGCGGTTTTAAAAATGCATGAAACCAAGACTGAATGCCACCCGGTTCAGCCTCTGACCTGGGCCTGTGCTGAGGTGTGGGGGCAGCTGGGGTGGCGCGGCCAGTTTAGCTGCCAGATGTCCCCCAGCCCACCTTTTTTTTTGGATCTTCTGGCCCAAGTAAGGAACTGTGGCGTGAAAGCCATCAACGTCCCCATGCAAATCCACATAGGACCGTGGCAGAAGGGCTTAGGTGCTCAGGAAGACCAACGGGCCTGGCCTCACACTGCCAGAAAGTTCATTCCAGGTAGCCAGATGTCCCCCAGCCCACCTTTTTTTTTGGATCTTCTGGCCCAAGTAAGGAACTGTGGCATGAAAGCCATCAACGTCCCCATGCAAATCCACATAGGACCGTGGCAGAAGGGCTTAGGTGCTCAGGAAGACCGACGGGCCTGGCCTCACACTGCCAGAAAGTTCATTCCAGGTACTGCCCTCACATCTTCTCCTCATCTTGCCCCATTTTACTTAATTTTCCTTCTCCTATTCTGTCTTCCCTTCTCCTTCCTTCCCTCCTTGGACATTATCTTTGAAGGAACTTAAATAAGCACTTATATTTTTATGTGTGCTAAAACCTTAATTTGCTACATTAATTTGTTACATTTAAAGTACTATATTTTATTCTATATTTATAAGTTTTGAAAGCCTAGTTTTGACATTTTTTTTTCTTCTTAAAAAATTTAGGTCACCTCACGCCCATTTAGAATGGCTACTTTATAAAAAAAAAAAAAAACAGAAAATAACAAGCGTTGGTGAGGACGTGGAGAAACTGGAATACTGTGCACTGCTGGTGGGATGTAACACGGTGCAGCATAACATGGAAAACAGTTCGGCAGTTCCAAAGAGAATTAAAAATAGGACTACCGAATGACCCAGCAATTCCATTTCTGGGTATGTACCCCCCAAACTGAAAAAGTTTCCCTAGCAAATACTTGTACGTCCATGCCCAAGGCAGCATTATTCACAATAGCCAAGAAGTGGAAGCAACCCAAGTGTTCACTGACGGATGAGTGGATATTGGAGACAGATGTAGTATGTATTTACAGCAAAATATTATTCGTTCTTAAATTTAGGAAGGAAATTCTGAGACACGCTACAACATGGATGAATCTGGAGGACATTATGCTAAGGGAAATAAGCCAGCCACAAAAAGACAAATATAGTACGATTGCATTTATATGAGGTACTCAGGAGGAGTCAAGTTCATAGACAGAAAGTAGAAGGGTGGCTGCCCGGGGCTGGGGGTAGAGGACGGGGAGTTACTGTCGAATGGGTCGAGAGTTTCAGTTCTGCAAGGTAAAAAGAATTCTGGAGGGGCCAGCCCATGGCTCACCCGGGAGAGTGTGGTGCTGATAACACCAAGGCCACGGGTTCGGATCCCATATACGGATGGCCGTTTAGCTCACTGGGTGAGCGTGGTGCTGACAACACCAAGTCAAGGGTTAAGATCCCCTTACTGGTCATCTTTAAAAAAAAAAAAAAAGAATTCTGGAGATGGATGGTGGCGATGGTTTCAGAACGACATGAATGTACTTAATACCACTAAACTACACACTTAAAAATGGTTAAGATACAACACCAAGTCAAGGGTTAAGATCCCCTTACTGGTCATCTTTTAAAAAAAAAAAAAAGAATTCTGGAGATGGATGGTGGCGATGATTTCAGAACGACATGAATGTACTTAATACCACTAAACTACACACTTAAAAATGGTTAAGACGGTAAATTTTATATTATGTGTATTTTACTATAATGAACAAAGATTGGGGAAAATTTAGATGCATATACTATTAAAATTATCTTAGGCACCAAGACAGTCTTGTCAGTATTAAAACATGTTCACACTTTACATTTGTGAGGAACCGGGAGAGACAGAAGAGGTCAGCAAGGTTGGGAGTTGGCGTTAGGCTGCTTTGTCAACAGAAGGGCTTAGCCTCTGCAGCACCTGGTAAAACAGGGGACCTCGCCTCGCCATCTATTATCCTCCCATTGGTTGCTACTTATTTTTGAGAGTCCAACATTTTCCACTGCTTTCAGAGATAAAGGTAGGCAAGAGCTTGTAAAATTTAGAAGCTTATATATGCACAAAGGAAAAAAAAAAGAAAGAAAGAAAACAACAGGCTGGTGAGCTTCTGTGAAGCCTCTTACCTAGCAGGGAGGGGAATTTTCCTCTTGGCCACGTAGGCTGTTGTCTTCAGCTTCAGATCATAAACAACCTCCTCAGCCCGTGTTAGCCCCAGGTGGGGGACACCCTGTCCCCCAAACCCTCCTTCTTGAACGGACAGTTCACCCCTAGTAGGAGGTGGGAAACCAATCAGGCCTATCTCAAGGGGATCCCTCGGGGGTGGGGGGTTGGAGGGAGGCTGAGCCAGTGCTTGTCCAGGGATCCCCAGAAAGGTGTTGGCCTGAAGAAGCAAGCCCCACAGTTATAAAAGGTATTATTCCAGGGGTGTGACCAAGTCTGCTGGGGGCAGAGGGGAAGGTGAGGTGGAGGACGGTCAAGTACTTTTTGGGGTTCATACCTATTTTCCTTTTGGGCAGGCAAAAAGGAAAGGAATAACTCCTTTTTGAGCAGTTATTCCAGTTGCCACCCGAAAAGCTTTCCTGCCCCTCCACATCCCCCATTTTGCCCTATTTTCCTTCTCCTTTTTTTCATCTTCCCGTTTCCTTCTCCATCTGTCCCCTTTCTGCCTCCTAGAATAAGTGTCGGCATGTTAGAAACAGCTGTTATTAGCTGAGTGCTTTCTCTGTGCCAGGCCCGGTGCTGAGGGCTAATTAATGCACGTTGTATCTTTGGGTCCTCACAGTAGTCATATGAGACAGGTGTGATGGTGCCTGTTTTACAGATGGGGATGCTGAAGCTAAGGAGAGGTTAAGTGATTTGTCCAAGTTCACACACCTGAAAATGTGGCAGAGCAGGGATTTGAACCTTGATGGTCTGGTTTCGTAGCCCAGACATGTCACTGTGTCACTGTATTTTATTATTATTATTATTGTTTTATTTTACTTCTTTGCAAATTTTCCTCCTTCCTCCCTTTCTCATTTCTCTTCCACAGTTTCCTCTTTCCCTTCCTCTTCTAAGGCAGTAGATCTGATGATAATGGTGTCAGCAGAAAGTGGGGGACAAGTTCGACTGACAGGCAGAGAAAGAAGGGCCAGGCTCTAGTTCCGATCGCTACATTAATGCAGACCTTTGAGTTTGTCTCTTGTCTGCCTTTTCCGGAAGGCTGAGTTGGACCTTATTGACCATCTCTGTACAAACCCTCCATAGCATACAGAAGAAAACAGAACCAAAGACATCAAGTGACGTGCCCAAGTCCCCCCAGCTAGCCAGGGGCAGAGCCCAGAACCAGAAGCAAGCCCCCTAATTCCGACACTCTTCCTGTTCTAGAGGCCTTCTCCAGAGGTGGGTGTCTGCTAGGCTTACTTAACTTAGAATCGTTAACTCCAGAATCATTTACCAGGTACTTACCCTAGGCAGGCACAGAATCAGGAAAAATCCCACCAGAGACTTTATATGCTTTTATTTTTGCAAATCTGTTGTGTCTGCAGGTGCAGCCTTAGGGACCTTGGACCTGCTTCCTGGGGCTCAGCTGTGGGGAGCTTCGGGGCTACAAAATGAGGACACAGCTTGGGGAGATAATAGGGTGATCTGGGCTGAGTCCCCAGAGATATTAGGAAAGCAGGACAAGAAAGGGGACAAGTCTTGGGTCAGGCGTGACAGTGGAGGTGGTGGGGGAAGGAAGTCGCTGGTAAGTAAGACAGGATTGCTGAAGAGTCATTTACTGTGTTGATAGCCACAATCAAGTGGGAATCCCTAGGGCCAGTTCAGCAAAACCTCTGCCAACAGATTAGGGATTTGTTTTATCTTTTCTGAAAGGGTCAGATGGTCTCCTAAATGGGGAATGGCCAGATAACTGGAATGTTCTAGAGACTGTACTGGGCTGGTGGAGGATTTGGGGTCAATAAATATAGTGGCTTCATTACACTGGTGTTAGCAGGACCTTGGGAGAAATCACATAGCTCAGTGGGCAGCAGTTTTCCCATCTATGAAATGGGGATAGTTTCCTCTCCCTGTGGACCTCGTGGGGCTGCTGTGCGGGTCAGGTGAGAAATGGGTGGGGAAATAACAGCTAGTGAACAGACCATTCAAAGGTATGGTCGTCTTGTTGCATTTTCCTGGTTTATTTTGTGCTGTGGCTTTACACCACCCATGTCTCTGGATTATTATAAGGATCAAAAATTATCATAGCCCGTTTGTTCCTCAGAGGGCAGGTGCTTTGCTTTGCATTGTGTCTCCTATAAGTCCTGTGTACAGAGGTAAAATTTACTGAAGAATATGAAGATCTCATCAAAAGTCAAATGTGAGGGGCAAGGCAATGATTACATCAGCCTGTGGACTCACTGGATTTTGGAGATGGAAGGAGAGTCACAGGCCTATTCAAGGGCCTTATTCATAGCAAAGTCTGGGGTCCAGAGAGACTGGTTGGGCAGGATCTTCTCTCCCTGCTTGGAACTTGTGTCCCGGGAGCAATGCCAGACCCTTGGTTCAGACAGCGGAGAATAGATCCTGAGGAGGGGAGGGCTGATGGCTCACGTGACCACCTGAAAGATTTCAGCAGACTTCTCATGTTGGCTTAGAGGAACTTGCAAAGTCCAGCATAAGAAAAATTTCCAACAACAACATAGTGAGTTGCAGGCTTTGGAGTGAGGCTGTCCTGGGCTTAAATCTTGGTTAGCTATTTACTATCCGTGTGGTCTGAAATATGTTATATAACCTCTCTGAGCTTCAGTTTCTTCATCTGTAAAATGGAGATATCATGTGGTTGTTACCTTATGAATAGTTAAGAGGACTAAATGCAATAATAGTTGGAGTGTGCTCAGCCCAGAGCCTGGCACTGGGTAAGTGCTCATTAAATGACAGGGGTGAAGGTAGTTGTCATACTGACTGACCAGAGGGAAGAGTTTGCTCCCCGTTTTATCTTGACCATCTACACAGTGCTTGGCACACAGGAGCTCAATTGTTGAACAAACACCATTAAGTAATACTTATTTCTGCCCTTCCTCGCCCTCAGTAAATTCCCAACCCAACTGCTAGAATGTTCCTGCAAAAATATAAAATTACATCTTTCCTCTGGGTCCAGGTCCTTTGCTTCCATCTCACTTAGAGTAAAATGTCCGTCAAGCCTGTGCACGACTGTCACTCTCTCCCCTCCACCACCTCCTGCCACTTGGTACCTCTGACCTCACCTCCTCTGGCCCTCCCCTCACACACTCCACCTCTTGGCAGTTCCCAGAACACTCCGGTCTCTGCACCGCTGTCCGTTGGTCTTCTCCCAGATTCCCACGTGACTTGCTCACTCGCTTCCTCCTGGGCTTGACTCCAACACCACCTTCCCAAGGAGAACATCCCTGCGCATCCCCCTTACCACCACCCCGACACTTCCTAGGCACCTTCCCTGTGTTAGTTTTCTTCTTGGCACTTATACAACTATTTATATATATATATTTTTTTTTTTTATTTACCTTTTTTATTGCCTCTCCCCATCTTTTTTTTTTTAATTTTTTAATCCTTTTATATTCTTTCTAAACAAATGGCTTCATCTTTAAAATATGAACTCTATGGTGTCTGTAGGCACCTTCCCTGTGTTAGTTTTCTTCTTGGCACTTATACAACTATTTATATATATATATATTTTTTTTTTTATTTACCTTTTTTATTGCCTCTCCCCATCTTTTTTTTTTTTAAATTTTTTAATCCTTTTATATTCTTTCTAAACAAATGGCTTCATCTTTAAAATATGAACTCTATGGTGTCTATGGAGATAGGCCCGGAGTTTAGGAAACATTACAGGGGAGGTGGACAGTGCAAAGTTTGGGCCCGCCGATACATCAGAGGTAGGACCCAGGGAGCAGAGACACTAACAGTGAGGGAGACCTAGCAACTCTACTGCCAGGAGTTTATTCCAAGAAAACAACCACAAATGTGGGCACAGATGTATGCACATGAATGTCCACAGAAACGCTATTCATAATGCATCAAAATGCGAAGCCATCTAAATGTCCGACCTAGGCAGTGGTAAAATAAATTATGGCACTCTGCTGGCATTAAAATTGATGTAGAGAAATATTTAATGACAGAGAAAGATGGCCATGATTTATTGTTAAGTGAAAAGAACAGTTACAAGATTAAATGCACATATCCAAGCCTAGAAGGATAGTCAACAACATACCAATGAGTCTTGGTGGTAAACATTTTTAAAGTGATTTTTGCTTTCTCTTTGTTCTTTTCTATATTTTACAAGTTTTCCACAATGAGTATGCTTTGACCTTGTAAAATATGATAAATGTTATCTTTTAAATGTGTGTACTTTATGTTCTAAAAGCAGGTCCTCTTTCGCTCAGTTCTCATTTTCTTTAGGTCATGGGAGCCTTTCTTAGTGGTAGGTTACTACTTTTAGGGGCATCACTAAATAAATAAGGACATAAAGATGGTAAATGTTGTTGGTATTTGGTTTGGAAATAGTAAGAGTTAAAATGAAGCCTAGGATCAAGCGAGGTAGCCTGGCACAGCAGAAAGAGCCCTGGGCTGGGAGTCCCTTGTGGACTGCAGATCTAGAACCACAGCCTCTCATCAGGAGTGAACTCAGAACTCCCTATTTAAGAGGCAACCAACCCCACCTGTGACCTGAATTCCACCTACAGCATCTTTCTGGCTCTGTCACCAGCTTTGAAATTCTACCACCTCCTTTCTCAGGGTCAGTGAAATAAAAGGATTGAGTCAAAGGGAGCTCCAAAGTCCTGTACCAAGCACAGATTCCATGATACGCAACAGCAAGAGAGAGGGAGCCGAGGACGCCTCCTTCACCACTTGGACTCTGGCTGTCCTGGCCAAATAGTTCTCTGAAGGTCTGGTCCTTCCCCTCTGATGGCTGCTGTCGACCCTGCTGCAGGTGGGCAATGGGTACCAGTAGTTTAGTCTTGGGTACCCTGGGTTCTGGCAGCTTTCTGTCACCCCTCCTGTCCTTTAGCCTGTTCTCTTGCCCTTGCTAAAGGCAGTGGCTGCTGTCAGGCTGTGTGGACCCAGAGCTGCCTTCCTATTTGCCCATCTGTTCACATTTTCATCCCTCTGCATCTCAGTGATTACAGTTGTTTTTCACACCTTGGGTCAGATCAGGTGCTAAAGCTACCAGTGTCTTGGCATCTTTCTACATGAATCCACATCTTCCCAACCTTCTGTTCTGGAATGCACAGGTCCCTCAAGAGTCAGAGGAGCAGTGATGTTGGGGTGAGGCCAGGTAGAATGGGCCTCATGGGAGTTGGAGATGAGCACATGCTTCAAGGAGCATCAGAAGACCCTTGAGGTCAGCAGCAGACAGATGTGGCCACTGGCATTCCCCATGGAGATAGCTCAGGCACTCCATTTGGCCTTTCTACCTGTACATTTAGTCATTTATTCTTAATTTACAGTAATAGGAAACATTATTCCAGTGCTAGTATGTGCCTAACTCCACCTGGGCTCTTTACACACATTATCTTTAATTCTCCCAACAATCCTCCAAGGTAGGTAGAACTATCTCCATTTTATAAAGGAGAAGACAGATTAGAGAGGTCAAGGAACTTGCCCAAGGTCACAGAGCTAGGCAGTGATAAAGCCAGAATTTTAATTTAGGTCTGATTGCCTCATAAATCTATGCTCTTTCCACTTTCTGCTGAAACTGACCTCCTTCAACCCCATCATCTAGACAGAAATGCAGATGAAAAAGAGAGGAGGCATTTGCCAACTATGGACACCCAAAGTCAAGTGCTTACTTTCATGGTTTGTAGCTGCTCTCCTTGGAAAGCACCATTCCAAAAGCCATGCTCACATGGTACCCCTGAGGCCATCATTTCAACTAATGTTGAAGAAAGTGCTTAGCAATGAATTAATTGTCAGCTTCCTGGTCAATTTAATTACCAAAATGACGTCAGACTGAATCGTCCACCATGGCTTAATCATCACTGAGTGATGGATCCACAAAAATGGTGACTCCAGTCCACTGGTTCTCAACCAGGGGTGGATTTTGCCCCCCTGGGGAACATTTGACAATGTCTAAAGGTATCTTGGGTCATCACAGCTTGGGGGTGGTGCTACTGGCATCTAGTGAGTAGAGGTCAGGGATGCTGCTAAATATCCTACAATGCACAGTACAGCCCCCTACAACAAAGAATTATCCAACCCTAGATGTTATAGTGCAGAGGTTGAGAAGTCCTGCTCCAAGTATTCAATCAAGAGGAACTTAACCCAACTGAGGACTAAATATTAGAAATATTTATTCCTGGAAAATTGTTGCTAGGGTCAAACTGTACAGATTTAGCCATGTCCACATCCTGTTAGGCTAGACAGTGGGCATTATATATTTTTTCCAGCTTGCCTGGAAATTTACTTAGCCTTGACTAAATATTAGAAATATTTATTCCTGGAAAATTGTTGCTAGGGTCAAACTGTACAGATTTCCTGTTAGGCTAGACAGTGGGCATTATATATTTTTTCCAGCTTGCCTTGTACAAGTGCGGCCCATGGAATTTACTTAGCCTTTCTTTGTGTTAAAGTCAGGAATGGAAAATTTAACCTCTAAGAGGAAAACAAACAGAAAATGAAAAGCATGTGTAATAATGGAAGCTTAGGTGCAAATTTTAGTGCAGGGTATTCTTTCCTATAAGGTTACTCACCCCCTCGCACCCCACCACTCCAGGCCACAGATAAATACAAAATCTGTCCACATCTAACTGTGCAGAGGGAGAGCTTGGATTTGGAGTCAGAAGAACGGAATTCAAATTCCAGTTCTACTGATAACCAATATTGAGCAATCACTTACCTTTTTAAGTTTTAGTTTCTCTATCAGTAAAAGAGTGCTATACCTATATATCCCCAGGGCTATGGATTTTTCACAAAGTAATTTATGTGAAAGCACTTGTCAGAACTATAAAGGGTGATCTAACTGCTCACCTGATGACAATCACACACACAGAGGGTTTTTCTTCCATGGGGCATTTGGGTTCTTTTTATTAGATTTTCCCACATTATCACAGCCTATGTAAAGCATCTCCAGGGTGATAGTCTATTTCTTATGCTGCACTGGAGAAATATTCTCTATATCATGAAATGAAAACATTGAACCCAACTTATATCACCCGTGACTCAAAGAGATGATTGCTTCCAACAGGGCAATACAGACCATTAAAATAAGAATGCCTAAGATAACTGGACAGACAACTTGTATGATTCGGCTTTCCATTTTCCAAGTGACAAAATCTTGATACTACACAACGCTTTATTGCCCTAAAACAATTCTTGTCACTTTTATCCAGACTTGTATTGTTCTTTAATTCTAGTCTGTCTCATCTTTCCTTAACAGGATGCTGTATTTTTGCTTTCAAATCAACATGATTTCAAAGGTTACAAAGAAGTTTAAAATAGAACATGCCCTCCTGGTTACAACCAGAGCCTCTGGTATGAATTAGAGAGGTGGCCTGTACATGTACGTGTTGTTTAGTAGCTTTTATCTGATGATCTCGAAGCACTCGCAGCGATTCTAACACACATGGTTTCTCATAATTGCCCCCTCGCCCCTGTTATGTAGAGCAGAATTATCTTGAGGACAAATGAGCTGTGTATTTTGATGTGCTGCGGGTTCCTGAGAATAGAAACTACTGTGACTAAACTCTCCATGAAAGGGCAAATCAGAATAAGAACAAATGCTTTTATCATTCAGGCCAGCTGAATCACATTAGGTTTTCCATCTCACTTTAGTGACAGGGTTACGGGCCTTGAACTGGGCCCCGGTGCTGTCTGCTTACTGGGGCCAGCCACCCACTCTAGCTGGGTGGCTGCCTGAGGAGGCACCTCAGGTGTCTCCCTGGTGCTGCAGGATGGGAACTGGCAGAGGTAGGCCGATGCTTATTGACGGGACCTCCTCTCAAACGCAGAGATGGAAAACTGGGAGTAAAAAATGGTGGAGATAGATTTGGACCCAGATATCTTATTTCTGATCCCATTGCTCTAAACCAAGGGTAGGTAGATTACAGCCCATAGGCCCAATGTGGGCAGCTGCCTGTTTTAGTAAATAAAGTTTTTTTTTTTGTTTTTTTTTTGTCCTTTTTGAGACCGGCCGCACTGCGCTCAGCCAGTGAGCGCTGTGAGCACACCGGTCATCCCTATGTAGGAGCAGCGCTCCCAGCATTTTGAGACCGGCCGCACTGCGCTCAGCCAGTGAGCGCTGTGAGCACACCGGTCATCCCTATGTAGGAGCAGCACTCCCAGCGCTGCACTCAACCAAGTGTGCCACTGGCTAGACCCCATAAATAAAGTTTTATTGGAACATTTCCGTGCTCATTTGTTTACAGATTGTTGTGGCTGCTTTTGTGCTAAACCAGCAAAGTTGAGTAGTTGTGATAGAGACTGTATCGCCCATAAAGCCTAAAATGTTCACTATCTAGTCTTTTGGAGAAAAAGTGTTCTGGCCAGGGGATCCAAAGGTAATACTTTAGGCATATAGGGAGCACAAAGAAATACAAAGTTAATTCAAAAAGTTTGTGGAAAAATGGATTTAAAAGATAATACCAATCCTTCCATGAACGTTTTGAAGATCCTTTGTAAATGTCAGGGTCCCTAGCTCAAGAATCTTTCAGCTGGAAAAGCAAAACATGACTACATGAAAAGTTAATTACTAATACAGGAACTGGATGACGTCACAAGTCAGCAATCTACAACAGGACTGAATGATGGCCTTACTGGCCAGCATATATTGAGCACTTCTGTGCTGGACACAAAGCCCAATACTCTTCCCGCATTATGAAATTTGTTCCTCCCCAAGCCCTTTTGAGGTAGATATTATTACCCATATTATACAGGTGAGGATCCCCAGATCTAGAGCACCTTTACTTGCGCTGAGCACACACAGCTACAGAGAACAGAAGGAAGCTCCAGAACCCATGCTGTTAACTGCCAGGGGAGTAGGGCAGATGGTGAACACTCCAGGGATTCAGAGAAGGGAGGGATTACTGTGGACGGGGGTGGGCCGCAAATTCAATGGGGGTGTGAGCAATGCCAAGAACGATGGAGAAGAGTCTGAGAAGCAATCCTCCCCCCTTGAGAGACAGACCATGTTACACATTAACCATGATCAGCTAGCCCTTGGGAGGGGACTTGGCCAAAGCACAGGTTTTTCCTAGGACTAACTGCTCCCAGACCCCATTCAGAACACCCAGGGAGTGTTTGCATCCAGGCCCTGGTCAACTGCATCCAACCCCACTCACCACACACCATTGGGTGGAACCTGAGCAATCGGTGCTTGGAGGAAGTACTGGATGTGGGTAGCTTGGTAGTGGTCACTGCACTGGTGGGAGAGGGGCTAAGGCAGGTCTGTCTTACAACATTATGGGGAAATGTGTATCAGGAGCTCCCTGGCCTTCTGGAAGCCTCCCTAGCCCGGAGGAGAGACTCGGGTTGGGCTCAGCATCTGACATCAGAACCTTCTCCTCTGGTGGCATCTCTTCCTCAGCTGTCTTAACAGTGGGACTCCACGCAGTGAGGACCCTGGAAAGGGATGGGGTCCAAACCTGGGCTGCACCACTTACTAGCTCAAGTCCTGAAACAAATCTTTAGTCCCTTAGAGCTTCGATTTTCTCATCCATATAATTGAGTGTTAATGCTTACTTCACAGGGTTATCACAGGATGGGATCAGTTGTGAAAATGGCAGGAGTGCCTAGCCAAGTGATCGATGTCATTAGAGATGGAAGTTAGAGGTAAATGGGAGAGTGGGCAATGGGGAAAATACCCAGGAATAAATGAAGACCTTTCCACTTCAGAATGTGGTTCCTTTCTCTCAAATCAGCTGAGCGGGTTCCTAGCCAAGGAGGTGAACCTCACAATGGCCTTTCCTGCAGCAGGAGGGGGCCATGTGGTAGCAGCAGAATAAAAGCAGTGTTGCTTCCAGTCAGTGAATTATCTTCTCTCAATACCATGGTCCAAAGCTTACCCAAGATGCTGCTTGCTAATGAAAATAGAAAAGGAATCCTGGAAATATACAAGATATACATATATTCTTTCCATGAATATACTTTTAAGACATTCCCTGATCCTTCCCTGCTTCTAGTTCTCTCTCTCTCTCTCTCTCTCTCTCTCTCTCACACACACACACACACACACACACAC
>NW_007730042.1:176423-193262 GCF_000696425.1 Galeopterus variegatus
ACAATGAAATGTCTTATTAAGACATACCCTCTTCACTAATAGGAAAATAACTTGTTTTTCTCTAGTTGGTTTTAGCCTTCTCTCCCCAGCTAGATTAGCCTAACAGGACACCCTGTCACTATTAGAGGTGAGTTTGGCTGCCGGGGCCTAGGATCAATGGGTCACTGTCCTGGACAGTCTCAACAGAGAATCAGAGATGCCATTGATTTATCAGCACAAAGAGGCATTTATCTGTCCCTCCTTGTCATTAATGAGATGCTGGGGCAGGGGGGTGAGGATCCCAGGTAGAATGGGCTTTACAGAAAGCCTTTAAAAGGAAATTCTTCCAAGACCTAGAGATTGATCTTGCCTGCCCTTAGGGATCTCATCCACTGGTGAACAACTGACAGGAAAATCTTGGCTCATCCTTCTTTACAAAAATTTAATATATGTGTTGATTCTGCAAAAATCCAATAAATGAAAATTCATACTCATGAAAACAACTAAATTAGAAAATGAGTCCTCACAATACTAAATAATTCACTACAGCTTTTCTTTAATAACACTCACCTAAGTATACTTAAATGCTGTTACAATATTCCCTTGCAAAAACTTTCCAAGGACCTCCTCCAGTGAGTGAAGGTCCCCTTGTATGTGGCTGACATTGTCTGTTTTTTACAACTGCTTGTTGAGGTATGATTTACATACCATAAAACATTTTCTAAACCTAGATGTACTATTAATGTAAGGTATCTGGGTTACTAGTTCACTCATCAAACTTTTATTGAACATCTACACAGACAAAAAGCACTCTGGCTGTTTGCTTACGTGTGTTTGTATGGATGTGTGTGTTTATAGCTTTCTTCCTGCCTGTCCACCTGTCTGCCTTGTTCCTGAAAGGATTCTGGTGGAATGCTGACTTCATCTTTTTTGAAAGGCTGCAAGAAAGCCACTCATGTGAGGCAAGGGACAAGTGCTGTCCCTTGCCCCCAGCAGACTGTTGCCCTGTAGATAGGTGAGTCAGGACCTGTGGCAACCTGTTGCCCTGTAGGTAGGTGAGTCAGGACCTGTGGCAGCCTATTGCCCTGTAGGTAGGTGGGTCAGGACCTGTGGCAGCCTGTTGCCCTGTAGGTAGGTGGGTCAGGACCTGTGGCAGCCTGTTGCCCTGTAGGTAGGTGGGTCAGGACCTGTGGCAGCCTGTTGCCCTGTAGGTAGGTGGGTCAGGACCTGTGGCAGCCTGTTGCCCTGTAGGTAGGTGGGTCAGGACCTGTGGCAGCCTGTTGCCCTGTAGGTAGGTGGGTCAGGACCTGTGGCAGCCTGTTGCCCTGTAGGTAGGTGGGTCAGGACCTGTGGCAGCCTGTTGCCCTGTAGGTAGGTGGGTCAGGACCTGTGGCAGCCTGTTGCCCTGTAGGTAGGTGGGTCAGGACCTGTGGCAGCCTGTTGCCCTGTAGGTAGGTGGGTCAGGACCTGTGGCAGCCTGTTGCCCTGTAGGTAGGTGCGTCAGGACCTATGGTGCTACAGTGCAAAAAATCTAAAGACAATGGCAACTTGGCCTGCAGAAGCCAGAGTGGAGGGAAATCAAGGAGGCTCCTCAGCAGCATCAACAGCTGTCTTGGGGGTTTCTTCACTGTGGGGATGACTCAATGTCTTTTTGCTCCCCTTAAACAGTTGGAGGCCATCTCCCTGCTCGTGGAGGTGGCAGGCCTGCTGCTGCCAGGGCCTCATGGGTGGGCAGGCTGGGCTCACACAGAAAAGAGCCACCTGCAGCTCTTTTGTTGTTGCCATTCCAACATGGGACCTTCCAACATGCACCTGAGACCTACATGGCCAGCTCCCAAAGCACTGTTGACTTACAACAGGGCGGGCTGGTGGCCCAGAGGACAGATGGTTAGAGAAAGAATCAAACGTCCTAGGCTCAAGTGCTAACTCTGCCACTTGCTTGCTATGTGGCAGTTTCTTGACGTGGTTTGATCAGTTTCTTTATCTCTTGGGCACTCATTTTTACACTAGTAAAACCCAGAAGAGGAACTTGAAGGTCTCTGTGATCCTTTCCAGCTCAAATATTCTGTGATTCTGACATATTGGCTCAACACCACTATGTTCACAGAAAATCATTTCAGAGAGTCACTGTCTACTATTCTTATGACCAGAGGAGGTAAAACTCAGTGGCAGCATCCCTAACCCCCACCCCAGCCTAATTGTGATATTACCACAAGCCCCTTCTAACTACAAGGTAGTAACACTTTACATGAGAGGTGCATTCCTGAAGACTTTGCAAAATTCAGGTGAATTTCTTGTAGGAATAAATGTAAAATTAGAGTCACATTATTTTGAATTTTACTCATAGATTGAGACCTTATTAATTTTTTGTATTGCATTATTTCAAATTTACATAAATCAGAATTTCTCTATGACATAATATATTCTCTATGAAAGGATTTTTTTTTTAACCTTTAAAGAGAAGGAATGTAGGTGAGGATGGGAAAGAGAGGTGATGACATAGGTTCAAACTTAGTAGAGAAAGACCACGGATTTGAAGGGACTCCTCAGGGAGAGCATCCAGAACCAAGCTAACCAGGCCTCTTTTCTGACCCCATAGAGAGGACCCAGCAAATCAACCCTGTCTTTCCTTAGAGGTCATTCTGCACTGAATTTTAGATGATTGGCCATTGGGAGGTTAGATTTCTTTTCTTTTCTTTTGTAATTGAAATTACTCCAGGCTTGAATGCTGCTAGAAAATGTTCAATTCCAAATTTTAAAATCCCTAAATAGCCAAATGCTCTCTTTGTCGCTTGGAGTAAAGGAGCCATTCTGTGCTCTCCAAAATGGCTGACAGGAATTGTCTGAGGAAGCTATGGTCTGAAACCAAACCAGGAATTAGATCAGCTTCAAGTCTGAGACTTTGTATTTAGAGATGTAACTAAAAACTTGTGGATACGTTTTCCAAACCAACGAAATTAAGAAGATCAAAAACTGCTCCCTAAATCTTCCCTTCCACGTCTTCTCCACCGGCCCCTTTGAATCACAAGAGCTGTGGCTATAACTCTATTCACAATCCATTTCTGGTTTCCAAGTATCTCCCTCTCCAGCATGAGAGTATAAAGCTTTGAAAATTAGAGGCACCCTACCACCCCCACCCCAAAGAGCTATTCCCTGGCAAGATACTCTGTTGAAACGGAAAGGGTTTGCTTTATAGCAGCTCCCTCGTGGAATTATGGATGGGAACATTTAACAATACAGCACTTGCAATGGGCAGGTGAGAGCCGGCCAAGTTTTTAAAGGGGATTTCACAGGCCAGGTCAGCAGGGAGATGGATGGGTGAGCGGTGGTGGATACAATTATTTGACTTTCCGAGCTGTTCTTTTGAAGCCTCTATGCTTAATAGAAAGAAAAAGAATAATCCTCTTTGCCAACCTTTTGTAGTTCAATCTTTATTGTTCCCACCAAAACCTAAAGAAATCAGACAAGATTCATTTTGTCCAGAAAGCATTTGTGTATTTTATATAGGTCTGGGCTTTGAAGCGTCGATAGTTAAGTGGGAGAAAAGACAAAGATTTCTCTCTACTCTGAAGAAATCAAAGGAGGAATTTCTGAAGCTCTGCAGCCTAATTGAAAACAGTCCTGGGTGATATCCCCCTGATATACGTTTCCTTTGCTACTGAGCTCAGCATGGAAATTAGCACAAGCCCACAAAATGATGAAAATTAGACCAGACCATAAAGAAGCAAGCTTGAAAGCAAATTCAGACTTTTTCATAAAAACCAAGAACATGATTTCCGGGACCAGGGAAGTCTTCTTTTACTTATGGACTTCTAATCACTCAACGTTCATCTCCAAGACACTGGCCTGGTTAATGGGCTGGTTGGACCAACCATCTGCAAGATTGTTTGTTTGCCTTGGGGTACGTGAGAGGTGGTTGGTAAATTTACTCATTAATAAATTGAGTGGATAGCCAAATACTTTAAACAACTATTAAAAATAACTATTGGTCTGGTTCTATCAACTATCTTGATGGCCACCAGGAGCCACCTTAATGGATTGGCTGCCCATCTGTTCTGAGGGCAGAAAGAAAGAAGAGGATTAAATGAATGTTGACTATTTCAGCCAAAACACACAGGAAGACCATTATGGTAAGAACTGGTGAGATTTAGGGAGCTGGTAACATTTTCTGCTGATGGGTGAGGGTTCCTGAAGCTATTTGTACGCTGGGCCTCCATTATGAGAATGGCTCATCCTAGGGAACTATTTGTGCGAGATTTAGGGAGCTGGTAACATTTTCTGCTGATGGGTGAGGGTTCCTGAAGCTATTTGTACACTGGGCCTCCATTATGAGAATGGCTCATCCTAGGGAACTATTTGTGCTGGGTTTTTAACCCTGAGTTCTGAGAACAATTTTCCACCTTCTTTTGTCATGTTAACACTGATAACAATGTCAGCAGTGAGTCTGGGAGATCTTCACACATCTGGGTGGACAGGGTTTTCACAGGTGGGGGTGTGACAGAGTCGGTATTCTAAGTGGAGAGAACTGGTAAGAAGGAAGGTACAGAGAAGGAAGGACTCCAGGCTCCCTTGGGAGTTGGGGGCTGGGAGAGTTTGAGAGGAGTCAGGCTAGACCAACCTGAGAAGTTCATGCATCCACCAAGAAGCTGCTCCCACCTCTGCCTTATCCTAGAGATTCCAATTTGGACAGAAGTTTTCTTGTCTCCCTTCTCCACAGAATGCCTGGAATGTGCTCAGTGACATCTCAGCCCCACCGCTCACCTACCCAGATCGACAGTTCTGAGCTCAAGCAACGTCTGCCCTTCTTTCTAAAGGCTGTCCTACTGCTACCAAACTCCTCTTAAGTATATTCACCATACACAGAAACCACTCACTGGTGTGCATGTAAACACACACCTGCAGACACAAGCACATACACATCAGCACACAGGTGAGCAGATACCTGCACCACGTACACCAGCACATGCCCACCTACACGTGCACACACCAGAATACATACACAAACACACAGCAGCACACATACAGCACATGCACACCAGGACACACAGGAAAACACACATGGCCTTGTGTATTTGCCAGCACCCACACTCACCTACAGCCGTGGGGCTTCATCAGGCTGTCCCATAATGAATTCATCTGGCTCAGCTGCCTTCTTCCTGCAGCAGGTCACCCTGGCCAGCCTCCTGTGGCAACGGACTGCAATCTACACCCCACACTCTGGCCTGTCTTTTCTACTCTTTCTCCTAAAACAACTCTTCTCACCAATTCTCCACCATCCCTTCCAGCCTTCAGAAGGCAAAGGGGCAGGTCTTAGGGCAGTTATTTACATTATATCTTAAAGGCGGCACAATTCTGCATGGCAGGGAGTGGGTATAATACAGGAATACACAGTTCATTTTCTAGTATCTATGGCAAAAGACTGGAGTTGGCATTTGTTTAATCCTAAATGGCAGTGTTGATTTACATTCAGAGCCCTCTTCCCCACCTTCATCGCCCCTACAAATGTCCTGCTGAAATGCCTGAACTCTTCCCCTCTCTTCAGCCCTCCTCCCAGTCAGCTTTGGCGGTGGCCACACTAACGGTCACAGACATTAGCATGCTCGGCTCTAATGCTCCATGCGTTTTGCTCTGAGCATCAGCCTTCTTATCGTGGTTTGCTTTGCTCCAGTCAGCAGCACCAGGGCTTGCACTCCCTGAGCCCAGCCTAGGCAGATGCAAGTGGACTCAAAGCTAAAATTTGACATAAATAATTGTGAATTGATTATAGACATTTCTCACTCAAAGACAATTCTCCCCCTCCTGGAGGATTTAGTAAAAAAACAAATTTCAACTCAGAATCTGTGTCTAACAGTGTCCTATTCTTCTAGAAAATCTCATACATATAAAACTTTCCACACCCTATAAACATACATTTTTATCAAACAGATTAATTACAGGCAATTATTTAAGGTCAAAGCCTCTCAAATGTGATTTTATTTACATTTTCATTTATACTGGTACATAAGGTGGGTTGAGGGGGCGCACACCTGCACACACAGGAATGGACTGAACTGCAAACTGAGGCCCATCCCTCTTGAGAAAAACTCCAAAATAGGTATATTCGTTAAGGGTAAAATGGAAGCTATGGATTTACCAGATTTGGGTTAAATGTAAGTTCAGGACTATAATAATATGTCAGATAATATTGATGACTCAAAGTGGCTAAAGTTCTCAGAATGACTACAAATTATTGTATGATATTGAATTTATCAAAAGTAATCATAATCATTGACTGACATTTTGTTTTATCTGTTACAAGAGATTTTTTCATTCTACATTCACCTCACACTGTTTTTTTCCTTCACTTCATCTACTATAAATTCTTGGGTGGCATTAGTGCCACAAATGTGGTAAACATTTCAAAATGAAAATTAAGCTTAATTAACCTGTAAGCTTAATACTCCTAGGGAGTTAGAAGAGGAAACAAGAGAACAAAAAGGGAAATACCTATTTTTAAAAGGGGATGAGCTTTAAAAAGGGGGTAATTATGTGAAACAAGGGATGGTAAACGTGCCTGCTTACTGCAGAAAGGTAGGAAAAGGGGCAGTAGGACTCAAATTTCCTTGGAGAAGCAAGGCTAGTAGTTGCAAGAGATTCTGGTTAAAAAGAAAAAAAGAAAAAGATGGGGAACATCTCGGCTAAGAGAAACATTGGTGGGAGCATTCAGGATTCTGGCAAGTTGGAGATCACGTTGATGAGAAACCAGGAGTCAACATATAAGAAAAGTCCAGTTTGGGAGACACCACAAAGACCATGTCTTCCTGGTCTTAAATCATAAGGAAGTTCTTGGATGGGAGTCAGATTTCCCAGGGAGTGTGGGAGAGGAATGAGGCCCAGCTCTGGTGGTTTAAAGAAATCCATATTAAATATGGGGGTGGCTCTTGGGAGGTTCAAACATTATAACTTTTGGGCTTAACCAGTGAATCTATTGCACAATCCATTGCTCTTGTACTCTCTCAAAATATTGCCAGGAATGCACTCTTCTCATGCCTCCCGAGCTACTAGCAAAATGCTGACTGGGAGTATATATGTTTTCCTCCGGGCAGTATTAGTCTGGGGATACCACTCCAAAAAAGAAGAAATTGATAAAAACTGCTTAAGCACTTTCAGACAGAGACGAGAACTATGCTTTTGGCATATGTATTTTCCACCTTGGAAATGAACACAAACTACCTGGAAAGCTGAAAAGAAAGGAGTTACCCTAGATGTTAATCCATAAACCAGAACCTACAGACATAAGCTATAAAAACACATTGAGTTCTTCCTCAAATTAAAAGGAAAAGTGATGCTAGATATCCCATTTGTGTCCTAACCATGCCACAATTATTTGGGCAAAGAACTCTGTTCCTGGAAGCAGGAAATAAAGTTATGAGAAGTCACATGCTACTGCAAATGGGTTGATTTGAAGAATAGTTTTGCAAGACCATAGAAGAAGAATACTGTGCTGTGACTATGGCCACACCACAGAAAGGCTTGCCAGAGTGGTCAATTTCTGAGTCAGAAAAAAGACAGAAAATCACAGAAGACCTGGAAGAGGAGGGGCTCACTTGGAGACTGTCCAAAGCCTCAAATGCAACTGTGATGATTCTGGGAGCAAAAAGGCACTTGGCTGAGAGCTTGGCCATAGAGAGCAGCAGACACTTTCTTTGAACCTTCCTGAATGTGCACTAATACAGAGCACACACGCTGCTGAGAGTTGTGGTGGGCGGCAACCGGGAGGGGGCTTCCTAGAAAGAGAGGCTAGTCAGACACTCTTCAAAATGTTTTACAGGAGCCTAAGCCGTCCAGTGTTCCTGAAGTTTATATCAGTTCTCACATTCAATAAATATAGTCCGGGAAGTGTACAGGGATAGAATTAGAGGTTTATAGGAAAAAAGATTAGATTAAAGAGTCAATAGCCAATGGAGTGGTTTGAAGTTTGACGTGTTGGAGGCTTGGTTCCTACTGTGACAATGTTAAGAGGGTGGAACATTCCATTATGTTAGTTGAAAGGTGAGGCCTTGGAGAGGTGATTGGATTGTGAGGACTGCACCTTCCTGAACTGATTGATCAATTCTTGGCATAATGGGAGTGTTTCTGGTGGCTTTAGAAAGAGAGTGAATGAGGAGGTTAGTTTCTCTCTGCTTCTGACATTTCACAATGTGATACCCTGTGTTGCTGAAGCCACCCCCAAGGAAGGCCTTCACCAGATGTGTTCCTTGGAATTTAGAATTCCCAGCCTCTGAACCTGTAAGCAATAAATTTATTTTTCTTACAAATTATCCAATTTCAGGTATTTTGTTATAAGCAACAGAAACGGATGAATATAGCCAAGATTCAGAACTAAGCTTTGTTGGGAGCAAGCGATGGTCCTGAATAAAGCCTGGAAAGTTTCCCAAGATAATTGCCTCTGATCACCAAAAATTTGGTGTTGGGTAACTTTTGGTAGTTTATAGTTTTCAAGGAATTAGATTCAGAACTAAGCTTTGTTGGGAGCAAGCGATGGTCCTGAATAAAGCCTGGAAAGTTTCTCGAGATAATTGCCTCTGATCACCAAAAATTTGGTGTTGGGTAACTTTTGGTAGTTTATAGTTTTCAAGGAATTGGTCTATTTCATCTAAATTGTCAAATGTATGTGCCTAAAGTTGATTGTAGTATCTCTTTATTGTCCTTTTAACATCTGTGGGGTCTGTAGTGATATCTCCCTCTCGGTCCTGATATTTGTAATTTGCATTTCTGTTCTTCATCACCACCCTGGTCTGTCTAGCTAGAGTTTTACTCAGAGAAACATCCTTTTGTTTCAGTGATTTTCTTTATTGTTTTTCTGTTTTCCACTTCATTTATTTCTGCTCTTACACACATTATTTTCTTCCTTCTGCTTGTTTAGGATTTAATTTGCTCTTTTTTACTACTTTCTTAAGGTTAAAGGTTAGATAATCAATTTGAGACCTTACTTCATTTTTACTATGGGCATTTAATACTATAAAATTTTCTCTAAGTACTGTTTTAGCTGCATTTAATAGATTATGATATGTTGTATTTTCATTTTCATTTAGTTCAAAATATTTTCTAATTTTCTTTGGGATTTTTTCCTTTGGATCATGGCTAGTTTAATTTCCAAATATTTGGGGGTTTTCCAGATGCATTTCTGTTATTGATTTTTAGTTTAATTCCATTATAGTGACAGCACATACTTTCTTGTAAATTGATTTTACAAAAAAAGGCACATTTTATGGTCCAGAATATGTTCTATCTTTCTGAATGTTCCATAAACACTTGACAAGATTGTGTATTCTGCTATTGTTGGATGGACTGTTCTGTAAATGTCAATTAGTATTGTTTTAGTCTTCTGTATCCTTGCTGATGTTTTTTTCTAGTTCTTCTATTGATTACTGAGTATTCCCCAATTGTATTTGATATCTCCAACTATATTTTGATATTCCCAACTATATTTGTTAATTTGCTTATTTCTTCTTTCAGTTTTCTCAGTTTTTGCTTCATGTAGTTTAATGCCTAAACAGACATATGCATTTAGAATTATGTTTTCTTGGAGAATTCCCCTCTTTATCAGTAATGTCTCTTGTTATTCCTATTAATATTCTTTATTGTGAAGTCTACTCTGTTTGACATTAATATAGCCAATCTAGTATTATTTCGATTGTTGTTTTTGTGGTATATCTTTTATCTTCCTCTTCCTTTTATCTATCTATGTATTTATATTTAAAGTGGATTTCTTGTAGTCAACACATTTGTAGTTGAATCTTCTTAAAAATCTGACAGTCTCTGTTTTTTAATTGTAGAAATACAGAAGCCTTACAAACTATAGTAATAGTTGTGATATATACTCATTAGCTCACATTGAAAACCCCACCAGAAAATGTTAAGATTTTTGCTTTTGATAGTTATATTTACTTAAAGAACTTAAAAGGAGAAACACAGGCTATTCTACTTACCTTAATATTTACCATTTCTTTTGTTCTTCCTTTTTTTTTTTTTTTCCTCCTCAAGTTTCTTGTTTCCTTCTAGTATCATTTTTCTTTATTTTTAAGAGTTTTCTTCAACATTCTTTTTAGAGCTGGCTTGCTGGTCCCTAATTCTTCTAGCTTTCTATCAGCTGAAAATGTCTTTATTTTGCTATCATTCCTGATAAACATTTTCACTGGATATAGAACTGGAGATGGGCAATTCCTTCCTTTTAGCACCTGAAAGTTGTTATTTTGCTACCTGTTGGCCTCCATGGAAAAATGTCTTTATTTTGCTATCATTCCTGATAAACATTTTCACTGGATATAGAACTGGAGATTGGCAATTCCTTCCTTTTAGCACCTGAAAGTTGTTATTTTGCTACCTGTTGGCCTCCATGGTTTTTGATGAGAAATTCACAGTCATTCAAATTGTTGTTCCCCTGAATGTAATGTGTCATTTGTCTCTGACTGCTTTCTCTCTCTTTCTCTCTCTCTCTCCCTTCCTCCCTCCTTCCCTCCCTCCCTTGTGTGTGTATGTGTGTGTGTTTAATCTTTGGTTCAATAGTTTCATTATGATGTGTCTGGGCATGGTTTTCTTTGAGTTTATCCTGAGTGGGGTTCTCAGAACTTCTGGAATCTGTAAGTTTGTGTCTTAAATTCGCAAAACTTAAGAAGTATTCACCTATATTCACAAAGTATTTTTGCATCAGTCTGTTTCTCCTTTCTTTCTAGGATCCTAATGACACAAATGTTAGAACTTTCATATTGTCTCACAGGTGCCAGAGACTGTTTGTTTTTTCCCAGTCTTTTTTTTTTAATACCTTGTTCTTCAGATTGGATAATTTCTATTTATCTATTTTTAAGTCCAATTAATCTTTCCACTGTCATCACCCTTCTGCCACTGAGCCCATTTAGTAATTTTTTTTATTTCAGATATCATATTTTTCAGTTTTTAAATGTCTATTCGGTTCATTTTTATAGTTTCTCTGCTCAAAACTTCTGCCTTTCCATTCATTTAAAGAGAGTTCACTTTTACCTTATGGGGCCTGGGTATAATAGATTTTAACATAGTTGCCTGATAATTCAAATATCTAGGTCATTTCAGCATTTGCATCTGTTGATTGTCTCTTCCCTTGAAAGGTGATCAGATTTTTCTTCTCCTTTGCAGTAATTTTGGGTTATGTCCTGGATATTTTGACTTTTATATTGTGGGATTCTTGGTCATGTTAAAATCCTCTTAAGATGTCAATTTTGTTTTGTTTTGTTTTGTTTTAGCAGGCAGTCAACCCAGTTAGATTTAGACCACAAGTCCGTTCTATCCTGCAGGTGGCAGTTCTAATTGTTAAAGCCTTTTATATGCTGCTTGGATTTGTTCCATGCATGCCCCTTATTGGGTTAGTCTGGGACTTAGGTGGTGGTTTATGTTGTAGTTCACTTTTTGAAACTGCATTTCTTTATGTCTCTTCCATGCATTTGTAGGTCCTGGATGAGGACTTGTGTCAGTTCACATGCAGAATTAGGGGATCTCTTTCTCCAGCTCTCTTCTCCCTGGGATTTCTACACACACCCTCTAGTTCTTACAGTCCCTTTTTCTGGTTCTCTAACTAGAAAGCCAGGGTATCCCTCAGTTTTAGCCTTCCACTCTGTGTACAGTCTGTGCAACTGAGACTGCCCTCAGGATGAAGCAGTAAGAGGAAAGAGAGATAGAGAGAAAATAATAATAGTGATTCCCTCCACACTCTTTGGACCACAGGTACCTCTTTTTTTTTTGTTTGTCTAGCCAGAGAGATGGGCTTTCTCTTCAGGCTTTATGTGCCCACATTGCTGCCGCCATGGTAAAAAAGAGAGATAGAGAGAAAATAATAATAGTGATTCCCTCCACACTCTTTGGACCACAGGTACATTAAGTTTTTTTGTTTGTCTAGCCAGAGAGATGGGCTTTCTCTTCAGGCTTTATGTGCCCACATTGCTGCCGCCATGGTAAATTGCTCCCAAACTTAATGGCTTAATACAACAAGCATTTAGTATCTGACACTTTCTGTGGTTCAGGATTCCAGGTGTCACTTGGCTAGGTTTACTGTCTCAGAGTCCCAGAAGTCTGCATTCACGGTATTGGCCAGGGCTTTAGTCATCTCAGGGATTGATGGGGAGAGGATTTGCTTCCAAGTTCACTTACACAGCTGTTGACAGACTTCAGAAGTTCTGCTTCCAAACTCATTACATGGCTGTTAACATGCTACAGGTTCTTGTTGGCTATTGGCCAGACATCAGTTCCTTGCCATGTGATCCTTTCCAAAGGACATCTCAACATGGCAACTGGCTTTCCTCAGAGCACCAGAGAAAGAGGAAGTAAAAGAGAGTGAGAAAAAAGGAAAATAGTCTTTTTTGTAACCTAATCTTGAAAGTGACATTCCAAAACTTTTGCCATATTTTATTTGTTGGAAATGAGTCATTAAGGCCAGCCCACATTCTCAGGAAATAAATTACGGGAGGGCATGAATATCAGAAGGCAGGGATAATTAGGTGCCATTTTAGAAGTTGCCTAACACATAATCTTAAATGAAATGCTAGGTGTGCATGATTTTGAGGAGTATATTATGTCTTCAGACCTTTTCCATATAACACGGAAGAATATAAAATACTGTACATTTTTTGTTTTCTTTCTTTCTTGGCAAAAATAGATTCCATCTGGGTTCAATAGAAATTAAAGATGTTGAGAATTGCAAGGCAGCTCTAGAAGGAGCCAAGGATATGGAAAATAAATATTGGCATGTTTGCTGCATCATCTTACTGCTAAAATGGTTTCCTAGTCTGAATATCGTTAGGCAAATTAAATATAAGAAACATCTGGCTGAAGGAAAATAAGTCACAGATTAACAGTAAGAACAGAAGTTAGTGGAGTATGTTACTTCATTTTAAACTGTTCAAGTTTGCAAATATTGTAAGTCTGAGATCAAATCACATTCTGTAAGGAATAAGTTTTAAGCTATTACAAACTAGTCCCTTATCAAGTAAAATAAGTTAAATGAATCAAGCGAAATAAGATAGAAGTTTCTATTTTTTAGACTTTATATCAGCTTAAGTACATAAAATTGAGTACATTAAATTGGCCTTATATCTGCTTTGGCGATGAGAATCTGGCAAAAGCGATGCCACACCAGTCTCAGCTGTCACTCTTAACAGATCCAGCAGTTTCTGCTTCCTGCCTCTTGGAGCCCTGAGCCACCATATAAAAAGTCCAGGCTACCTTCTTGGAGAGAGAGCCACATGGAGATGTTCTGAGTCTTATATATGTGAGTGAAGAAGCCATCTGGAGATCTTAGTTGAGCCTCTAGGTAATGCCAGACCCAGCCTCTACCTAATTGCAATTACATGAGGAATTCCAAATGAGAAACACTTGACTGATCCCAGTCAACCCACAAAATCATGAAAGATAATAATACATTATCCTTTTAACTCATTAGGTTTTAGGATAGTTTTTATACAATAGATAATCAGAAACCATGTTTACACAAAGCCAGAAGTTGATAAACACCTTTATATACACAGACTTTTCAGGAGGCTTACAATATTAAATTATTTAACTGTAGGATACCACTGATACATATTTTATAATGTCTATCTATCTGGAACTTACAATATTAAATTATTTAACTGTAGGATACCACTGATACATATTTTATAATGTCTATCTATCTGGAAGTGGATACAAATTTATATTCTGTAGCTTAATTATTTTCTGTAGCTTAAAACATAATGAATAAAATACCAATCAATAGCAATCACTCTGTCCTAAGATAAACATTATTGCATTTGTGTTTCCTTTCATGATTTTTTCTATGTGCATATTTTTAAAAAAATCTACATTGCATAAGTGTATGTCAATTTAACAGATTGTATTGAGCATTTTATAACATTAAATATTTTTTAAAAACATAAGCATGATGACTATGTAAATTTTTGTATGCATTTAATATACTTTATTTAATTATCCTATCATTATATATTAACGCTGTTTTCAGTATTTTCAACATTTCTCTTTCATAATTAGTAGTGTAAATTCCAGTCTCATATATAAATCTGTGTGCTCATCTCTGATTATTTTCTTAGAAAAGATTCCTACCTAAAGGATATAGTTATTAGCATAGCTTTCTTAAAAATCATTTTATTGAATCAGGCTGTCAAGGGTAACCATGTAGAAAGGCTCTACTTTTATTAAATTTTAGCCTAGAAATAGCAGTTAGATTCTACCTGGAGTATCAGCTTTGATTAGTCAGTAGTGCTGACCTGGTACTCCTTTCTGAGAAGGACTGCAAGACCACATCTGGGTACAGCAACAAAGAAAGCTAAAGTAAATTAGTGGTGTTTAATCTCAATGAGGAATGGAAGCATGAAAGCACATGTGTTTTTTGTCTGCCAACTCAGCCCTAGCCAGTTCTAGGACTGAGTATATATTCATTAATTTTTGCCAACACAAAATGCAAAAAAAAAAAAAAAAAAAGAGTTTCTTGTTTTTGTTATAATGCATATTTCCATAATTATAAATGTGGTTGAATGGTTTTCATATGCTTGGTGTCCATCTGAATTTATTATTTTGTAAACTGCTTTTCCATTATTCTTTGTCCATGTTTTCAATTGTGTTGCAGTATTAGTCCATTTTTGTTGCTTATAACAAAATACCTGAAACTGGGTGATTTACAAAAAAAACAAAATTTATTGCTTACAGTTTCTGAGGCTGGGAAGTCCAAAGTCAATCTGGTGGTGGTAACAGTGTCCCAGGGGTCTCACATTGCAAGATTGTGGAAGCAGAGAGAGCAGAGAGAGAGGCAGACTCTCCTCTTCTTTTAAAGCCTTCAGAACCACACCCTTGACCACCATTTTTAATCCATTCACTATGGCTTAATCCTATAATCTAATCACCTCTTAAAGGCTCTACCTTTCAATTACCATAATAGGATTTCACAGCCTCTTAACAGTCACGGTGGGAGCTAAGTTTCTAATACATAAAACTTGGGGGACACAATTCAGGCTTCAGTGAGTTTGGAGGGACATAATTCAATCCACCACAGTTGTTAATATAGACTTACAGAGTGCTTTATGTATAAGGATAATGAGATTATTTTTTGCTGCCACTTTCCAGTTTGTCACTTTCCTTTTAATTTCGTATATGGCATTTTATGATGAATAAAAGTGTTAATTACTATGTGGTCAAATAAATTGTTTCTCTTTGTGGTTTTTTTCTTTGTGTGCATGCTTAAAACATACTTGCCCACCCTACAATCTGATATTTGTTTATATATCCTTCTGGTTTATTATTTAATTTCTTTATATTTATCTCTTAAATCCATCAGAAACCTAATTTTATATTTTTTTCATAACTAACCAATTATCTAGCATGTTTATTAAACAATTCTTTCCACTAATATTAAATGTCATCTTTATTATGTACTAAATTCTTAACTATTCTGGCATCAGTTTCAGGAATTTCTATTCTCTTTCATTGATCTATCTCCTTATATTTACATCAGAGACATAGTATTCTTTACATTTATGTATTAATTTATCTATTTACTTAATTATTTATGTGCCATAACAGTAAACTTTCTTTTTAATTTGTTGCCCATAACTTGTCAAATTTAATGACTTTCAAACTTATTACATTAGATTTTACTGATGTATAAAATTCAGAAATTAATATGAAATGCAGAATTCTGTTAGCTTATTAATTTATGGGAAAGAATTGTTAGGCTTGACAGGTTTGAGAGGGAATATTGATTATCCTTCTAATTATTATGGTGCAAAGAGCAAAATCATCAAAAAGTGACTCCAGAGCTCATTCTGGACCTCTGGCAAGAGGGTCTCTAATTGTCATGGACTCCAAGGTCTCTAGGCCCTGGGTAGCTTACTTTCACACACAACTCTTACAACCAGCTGATAATTAAGTCCAGATCACTTGAGGTCCAAAGAATCTGTTTCATCATTGACTATGTTGATTTCTCGTTGCTCTATAAGGAGAGACAGCAACAAGTTGGGGTTCCTCCACCAGAACACAGACCCACCTGCTCAGCTCATCTCAGAGATGATGAGAGGATCAGGGTTCTGCACATTTTCTTGCCAACCTTTGGCTTGTAAGTTTCTCTCATATACACCCTTCCCCACTTTATACTCTGAAATTGTGGAATTCGCCTTTGTTCATCATTACACAACAGCTTCCTTGAACAGGTAAGCCATACATAGACTAAAACTTCTCTGAAGAAAATTAACTGCCTACTCTGCCCATATTTATATCTTTTATATCACCTGATAGTTTATTTCCTGCCTGCTTCCATGCGATTTAGGAATTCTTTTTACCAAGACAAAAGACAAAATTAATATCTCTCTTTCTCTCTCACACATAGAACCTAACACACACATGTGAGTATGCACGCACACACACACACACACTTTCAATTCCATTATATTTTCTAGACCAACATTGGGAGTTTGATTCCTAATTCATTATTGTGCATTTACAGGTTGGGTAAATAGAATGTCAAAGGAGAAGATGAAAATTTTCAGGCTGAAATCTGCTTATACATTTAGTGGATATTTATTAAATTACTCCTCAGGGCCAAGCACTAGGGTTATGCAATTAAAAGGACATGTGAAGCCCTGCCCTGAATTTTAAAGCATATATATATATATATATATATATATATATGTTGTTCTTTATCAAATGTATGTCATTTTCACATATCAAAATGATTAAAATAAATATTTCTTTTAACCTATTAATATGGTGAGTCATACTAACAAATTGTCTGAGCTTAATGCAAGTATTGCATTCCTGGGATGAACCCTATTCAATTATGGTGTATTTTGTTAAAAACTACTGACT
>NW_007730042.1:193763-200613 GCF_000696425.1 Galeopterus variegatus
CACACATGTGAGTATGCACGCACACACACACACACACTTTCAATTCCATTATATTTTCTAGGCCAACATTGGGAGTTCAATTCCTAATTCATTATTGTGCATTTACAGGTTGGGTAAAAAGAATGTCAAATGAGAAGATGAAAATTTTCAGGCTGAAATCTGCTTTTACATTTAGTGGATATTTATTAAATTACTCCTCAGGGCCAAGCACTAGGGTTATGAAATTAAAAGGACATGTGAAGCCCTGCCCTGAATTTTAAAGCAAGGATATATATATATATGTTGTTCTTTATCAAATGCATGTCATTTTCACATATCAAAATGATTAAAATAAATATTTCTTTTAACCTATTAATATAGTGAGTCATACTAACAAATTGTCTGAGCTTAATGCAAGTATTGCATTCCTGGGATGAACCCTATTCAATTATGGTGTATTTTGTTAAAAACTACTGACTATTAGCTTTTAATTCAGCATTTTAACAGGAAAGATTCTGAAGATTGTTTTCCTTTTAAGCTATTTTAAAATTAGATTTTGTTCATATAGTTTTATGCTAGCTCCATAAAATGAAATGGCATTTTTCCTTTTTTATATGCTCTGAAAGAGTTCATATTGCATGAGAATTTCTTGAAATTTATTTCTTGTTGCTTATTTAAAAATGAAAAGTTTCATCATAAAAATAAAATAATAGATATGTTTTATAAAGACTTATTGGACTTTATTAAATTTTTCCCTGAACTATTACTTAAGTTGATGTTAATAATTTATATTTCTCAGAATATCATCCATTTGAAAGCTCTCCTTTTATCCATGGTTATATCTTGGGTGTGTGTGAGTGTGTATGCATGTGTGTGTTGCAGTGTATTTTCCAAAATGGCTACAAGATCAGTCATTTTACACGCTCTTCTTACAAAATTGACACTCCTCCCATTGAGAAATATATGAAAGAGGAAGATATATGAAAGGCTCCAGCCCCAGCCACTGCTGAAATGCAAAAGCATGAGGGACCCCAAGGAAAAGCCACTTACCTGAGCCCAGAATCATGAGACACAGTAAAATCACTGTTGTTGTTTTAATGCACTGTCTTTACGGATGGTTTATTAGGCAGCAGTCATTTTTTGTTTTTTAACTAAAGCTTCATTTTTTTTTCCTCCCACAGCCTTCAAACATGTATATGTATTTTATATCTCTTTAAAATTAGGCTTATTAAAAGTTTGTCAATATTATTAGTTATGTTCAAAAGCTAAACTGTCAGATTAGAACATACTTTAAAAAGAGAAAGAATTAGTACATTACATGTATATGGAAAGGAGGCAACCCACAATAAGATAGGTACAGGGGTAAGTAAAAGATTTCAGAAATGCAAGAGCCTCTGGGCATGTAGATGTTACCAAAGTTTATTAAAGATCTGTAGTGAGGCCATTTTGCATACCTCTTCTAAACGAGTGTTTCTAAAAGAAATCCAAAATACTTTTCATGAATATAGTTCTTTATAAATGAGAAAGTAGTTTATGTTAAGGAGAAAGTCCCAAAGATTATACGTCCCACCTGGAGCACCAAAACAGAATTTTTGCATTTAGAATTCCATGAGACTTGTGCTCATAAAATTATTTAGGGTCATGTTCAACAAATAAGAACAGTCATCCAACTTCTCCCAAAAAAAGGAATAACAAACTTTTAATAAAAGTAGAAATAATAATAATTTTGAAATTAGGTGATAAAGAATATATCTTATCACTTACAGTTCTAATTTTTTATTTCTTTCTTAATATTTTACAGTGAAGTTTATGGAGTTATTTTCCCATTTCCCTTTCATCAAGAAGTCAGCACATTTTCTCTAACTCCTTCAGAATTGTTCTGCTTTATTTCCAGTGAAGTTGAAATGGATAAAAACCGTTTTACTGCCATTAGTAACGTGAAATATTTTTCCTCTAATTTCAATGACGACAATGACATTTTCTAGTTATATATATTTTACACATATATACATAATGCAAATATGGGGCACATGTATTTGTGTATACACATTCTTAAATATTCTGGTATTCAGGTAATACATTTGTAGGATACACTCCCTGCTATGGTTTGAATGTTTGTCCTTTTTGAAACTCATGTCAAAACTTAATCCCCAATGTGGCAGTATGGAGAGGTGGGGCCTTTACGAGGAGGATACATTCATTCATTAATCCATTCATAGATTAATGGATTAATGCATTAATGGATTAGTGGGCTATCATGAGAGTTCAACTGGTGGCTTTATAAGAATAGGAAGAGAGACCTGAGCTAGTACTCTTAGCCCCTCTCACCCTGCGATGCCTTCTACCATCCTATGACACAGCATGAGGTCCTCACCAGAAGCTGACCAGATGCTAGTGCCATGTTCTTGGACTTACCAGTCTCCAGAATTTAAGAAATAATTTTGTTTCTTTATAGATTACCCATTTTCAGATATTCTGTTTTAAGCAACAGAAAAGAGACTAAGACACATTCTTACCTCTGATGGAGGATTAGAGAGATGTAGGGGGCACTCACAGCTGCCCATCTTGTTCCACTGCAGGAAGGAAAAGTTCCACACATGGCTCAGGAGAAAATAGATTTCTTAGAGGATAGCTTTGATCTGTCATACTGTGGTAATGGTTCTCAACTATCACTACATATTAGAATAAAGTGGGAAATTAATAAAAAATAAAATAAAACTCTCCAAGAGATCTTATTTAATTAGTCTAGGATGTTTTCTGGGTGTTGGTAATTTTTAAGAACACCCCAAGTGAAGCTAAATTACAGCCAAGGTTGAGAATTTTTGTGTCCCTTATGAGTGCATACCTAGGTCTTGGGGAGGGATCTCTTTCCTCTGGCATTTTTTTGATGGTTCATCTTTGGTGTCTCTCTTGAAAGCACAGTAACACATGGAAGGAATCATACTGCTTTTTCCTCACCCCCTGAGGACACAGGCTTGGAAAGTGCTGATAGCTAAAACCCCTAAGCTCCAGATGTGTTGGAGAAGTATGTGGATAAGATCTGAAGGAAATGAAGCAATTGTTGGAAATACAAGACCGTGAAATTTACTTACTTGCCTTTTTTTGTGAAGGAAAGCCCACACACAATTGAATTTTGTGGTGCCAGGAAACAAGTGTCTAGGAGGAAATTAAAGGAGAATTAAAGTTTTAACTTTTCAAGAATAGGCAAAAGTATAAAAGAGGACATAAAAAAGGACCTGGAAACTGGAGGTGCCACAACTGCTAATTTCCTTTTAAGGAGTCAAGATGTCTTAAATGCCAGCTTCTTCATGGGGTAGGTGACCAGCATTGAGGATGGATTTTGTCTCCCAGGATATGGGAAACTTGATCTTACAAGTAAAACCTCCACAGGTGGTGGGATCTGAGCTATTGGCACAGATTGGCTGTACTGAGTCAAAAAGATGAAGTTGGGTTTTTTTTACTTCCTTGGGTTTAGTTTACTCTGTCTTTCCCTTCCTCCAGATCTCAGGATAAAATCAAGCCTCTGTCTTGGTGCAGGGATGGAAAAAAGTGCAGTGCAGGGCGGTGGTGGTCACCTGTGTTTCTGGTATTTTCTGGGTATTCTGCTGTTTTTTCAGCATGGACTTGTACTGTGCTACTTCTGTGTGCCCTGGATCTAGGTAAAGAACACGGTAGACTCTGTGAGAAGAGTCACGGTAGACTCTGTGAGAAGAGTCTGCTACAAACACTGATTCCTTAATACGCATACACTAATAAGGTCAAAAAACCCCAAAACTCATTGTCGAATTCCCAAATTGGCTTCACTCTTACTCTCTCTTGTGTCCACCTCAACTAACTCTCCCAGTCTCTAAAGAAGAATACATAAAGTCAAATTTAAAAACTTATGTGATCTACATTAGGAAGGGCTCTTCAGCTTCTATTTTTTCCAGAAGAACACAGCCCTCGGATTAGCCTCTCTGGTGCGGGTGCAAGGAAGAATAGCAGAATGTGAAAAGCAACTGAGGCTCAAAGAACTTTCTCTGCATTTATCCAGGCAAACCCACTCTCTCTGAAAGTGGGGGGTGTGGGAGGAAAGAGAGTAGTGGTAAATATGATTTTTACCAATATGCACAGTTCACTGGGATGACTACTGGAAGGATGATCTTATTCCTTACTGCATGGTCTTCCCATTGCTGATAAAAGTAACCTAACCTTGGGAAATCACTCATTTTACAAGGTAGAACACATAAGCCTTGAGCAATTTCATAAATAATTGTGCAGATAGGTACAGAATTTTATAAACAGCTGACTCAGCCAGTGTGTGGTTTGGTATGAAGAGGGAATTATGGTTACCTTGTGCCAAGTTGTACATTCTGGAAGAAGAGAGAGAGGACCAGCCCCTGAGAAACAAGAGTCAGTCACCTGGAGACGTTCCCTTCTGTTCCATCACAAAAATGCAGTCCACGCTCCAGAAAATCAGAAAAGATGAGACCGTGAGAAACCCTAAATGGGCTAATACTATGAAAACACTGAGCTATTCACGGTAGTGCTGGGGCCAGATGGCCCAGGTCACACCGGCTGAAAAAAAGAATCCAGACTTCCCTGTGGACCCTGAAACTTTTTCTGGCTAGAAGTGATGGAATAAGGAGAAAATGGAACACCAAAATGTTTCTTGTATGTCTGCTTTTGTATTTATTTTGATTCATAAGTTCCCCTGTGAATATTGCCGTTAAAAATGTTAAAAGAATTACATAATTTGAACTTCCTGGGGTGATTTTTAAAATGGTGGCATTTTATCTCACATCAGTGAAGTCCAGAGGGAGCAGTAGGGACGCTGGCTCCTTCCAGTCCTCCACCCCCCAGGGGCTTTTTTTTTTTTTTTTTGGTGACTGGCCAGTACGGGGAGCCGAACTCTTGACCTTGGTGTTACAACTCTACACTCTAACCAACTGAGCTAACTGGACAGCTCCCCCAAATTGTGGCATTTTAAACTCCCTGTAGATCATTTAATATTTTTTGGCTGATAAACATTCATTGAATTATTTTATATAGGTAATAACGTGAGGATGTGGCATATATATGTACGGTATTTATATCCGTATGTGAATGTAGGAGAATGCTATATAAAATCTTAACTTGCAGAAGACTGAAAAAAAACTAGATTTACAAAGGGACATTTTGTTTTTCTTCTCTAGAACACCCCTGTGCTGACCACTGAGAAACAAAGGCATATTAGCTGATGAGGTCAAAACTTCTCCACCTCCACACGAGAGAGAGATTTTGGATGATGTGCTCTGGGAATAAATTGTTTTTCTGGCTTCTCCGTTTTTGAGATAGGACGATAGGACCCAAGGATTGGATGAGAAGGGGATGGGTTGACAGGACAAGTAGGGCACCATACTGACCTTCAAGGACAGGGTGACTGAAGGTGAGAGTAGATGCCTCCTTGCCCATGCTATCTACATTTCTAGTAGGAAGCAGTCCCAGGAATGGGTCACACATCACTAGGTGAGACAGAGTGGCACAGTTGGGCTTCAGAGCCTGGGGAGAGAATGCCCCTTGTATGGCTAGGGTTAGGGTCAGACGAGTGAGGCCAAGTCATGCAAGTGCAGGGTCAGACACTGCCATTAAAATCTTGACATTTTGTTCATCAGAGATTTATTTGCATTTGTTTTGATTTTTTAAAATATTGCATTACACGTATCTTGATTACTAAGTTCTCTGGTGCCCCATGAGGTTTTGTGCTCAAGGCCAGCACAGCACCTCCTTCGCCTTACCCCAGCCCTGACCTGTTGGTTCCCTGGAACAGAGAATGCACAAGAAGGCTAACCACAGGCTCAAACAGGGATCACATAGGTGAGGGGCAGTGACTTGCAGCAGAGGCTGAGTGACAGATGCCCAAGCTTGGGATTGAATCTATGACACAGCCTCAAGGGAATTTCATTTTCCTGAAAGCTGCTCAAGGGGCCAGGTGTCTGTCCATGGGGACCGAACCCAATGTTCCAAAATACACTGGGTCAGAAACCACAGTGAAGAAAAGAACAAAGATACAAAGACACTGTGCAAATGAGAGCTCCAAGGACAAGAAGCAAGTACATCCTTCCTCTTCCTAAAAGTAGCCAGTGATTCAGAAACTTGCCCTTCTTTTCTCCGTTTAGGAGGACAAAGACTCCACTGGACAGAGAAAGGGAAAAAGCTTTGTAGCATTTATAATTCAGACTATAGATTTTTTTTTTTTAAAGTCCTGAATTTAACAAGAAATAAGTGAATAACTTTCAGGTGCAAGGGACAAAAAAAACCTAACAAGTACTTAAACCGTAAGGACATTTACTATTCCCTTAAGGAAGTCCTGAGGTAAATATTTCAGGGTTGGCTCTGTGACTAACTGGTGCCATGTTAGCTTTTCATTCTGAGCCCTTTCACCTCAGGTCACAAGCTGACTGTGACAGCTCTGGGAATCATGTCCTCACAGGACCCCCCCACCCCCCACGAAAAGCTAGACCTGGGGTGTCTGTATGTAGAGGGAATGGGGAGGGATACTGAGAGAAAGGTCTCATTGAATTCTCTCTGTCTAGAGCAGGAGTGGAAACCTTTCCTAGAAGCATCCAATTGGCTTCCCCTTATGTCTCTTTGGTCAAATTGGATCACGTGACCTTGTGCTGCAAATGGAGGGCTTGATTAAATAAGACTCTGGCTTATTCAGCCTCTGCAGTAGTAAGAAGCTATCAAGGGTAAAGGGGGTGGGAATGATTATTGGGGAGCCAACTAACGGTGTTTGCCACAGCACCCAAGTTCAGCGTTGTTTGTGTGCTATATATATTCACATAGAGATATGCACATTCACACATGCATACACAGAAATAAAATGAGATTACAACCCCCCCCCCCCCCC
>NW_007730042.1:201433-210366 GCF_000696425.1 Galeopterus variegatus
ATAAAATGAGATTACAACCCCCCCCCCCACCAAATCTCAATGTGTGTAGTAATAGGCATTATTTAGCTCATGTGCTCATAGGCTGGACTTGGTGGAGGGGCACTGTCATCTCAGCTGGAGTCCCTTGCGTACCTGTCAGTGGGCTAGTCCGGGCTGGGCTGTGGAGACTTGACTCTGCACCACATATCTCTCTTTGTCTCCTGGGACTGATGGCTAATACAAGCATGTTTTTTCTTTGGGCAAAAACAGAGGCACAAGAGAAAGCTCAATATGCAAATACATTTCAAGCCCAAGCTTGTGTGATTCTGCGAACACCTGGTTTGTTAAAGCAAGTCACAAAACTGAACCCAGAATCAAGGAGGGTGACATAATCCCTCCCATGCAGTGAGGAGAGACTAATCTATCCCACAAAGAAAATGGAAGGGAACAAAAGGAGAGAGGCAATGAAGCATAAAAACAGAAAACTAGAATAAAAGGACAGGAAACCAAATATATCGGTTATAACAATTCACTCGAATGCATTAATATCCTCTTAATGAATCTCTAAGAGAGACAGACCAAGAAAGGGGGTAAAAAAAGAATGAAATGAAAAGAGTGACATTGATGGTGATGATGATGATGGTAGTAATAATTATCATAAAGCTGAGGTGCCATCCAGACACAGGTAGAATTCAAGATAAACATATTAACTGATAAAGACTAATTTTATGCTGTTGAAGTTACAAAGTTACACTATTAATGAATGAATGTTTATTCACAGCAAATATATAACTATTATGAACATTTATGCATAAAATTTTAAATATCATAAAAAATATATAGCAAGCCCTGGAAATACTAATATAAATGATCAAAAACTGACCAGATTTTAACATACTTTCAGTTTCAAACAGATGAAATAGATTAAAGTGAATAAGGATATAAAGCATTTGGATAACATATATAATAAAGTTGATTTATAAGATAGGAGAATTTATACGACAACCAAAAAAATGCCGACTTTTCTCAAAATCTAATGGCACATTTTACTGTATGTCATATATTAGGACACAAGAAATTTCAATGAAAACAGAGGATGTACAGGTCTGTTCTTGAACCTCAATAAAATAAACTCGGGAATTAATTAAAAATAGGTTAACAAAACACACACACACACGCTTCTTGGACTTAAAATAACAATATAAAAATAAAATAAAACAAACCACCACTTCAATAACTTCTGGGCCAAAGAAGAAAGTGAAACTCCAATTACAGGTTGTTTCAAAAATAGCAATGATACAATACATGAGATTTTGCTAAAGCTATACTCAGTGAGAAATTATACCAGCAAAAGCTCTATTTAATGAACAGAATAAGTGAAAATAAATGAATAAAACGTTCAAGTCAAGGAAGTACAAAAGAAATTGGTCAGGATAAAAGCATAAATTAATGTATCAGAAAACAAAGAGTCCAAATGTCGGTCCTCTAAAAACATAATGAAATTGATATAATGTTCACAAGTGGACCCAAGAGAAAAAAAGCAAAATTACCAATATTTAATATTGGAAGAAACTAAATAACACCATAGTTATGGAGGAGAATACAATAATTAAATGCATATGCTACTTAAATCTTGGTGTTAATAAATTTTTAAATGCATGAGTTTCAATTAAGGACAATTTTCTAAGAAAATTTAAATTGCTAAAACTTTCTCAAGAAGTATAAAATTTGAAATGAACAGACGACCTTAGAAGAGTAATGGAGGAAAATAAAATTTATAACATTCAAAACATAAAGTAATGATTTTAGTTCTACGTAAAATGGAGTAAGTGCTCTCCATCCTATGTGTCCCACTGAACTCAACTATAAAATCTATATGGAATGTGTGGAGCTGCTATTTGAGGACACTGAAAAATTGATAATAGTAGGTGGTTTGAGGAAGAAGAGCAGAATTCAAAGTACCCCTGAAGTAGCACTGAGTTTACCATTTTTATTCGCCTCCAGGATCTCTCGGAGTTAATTCAACAGTGCCTGAAACCCAACAGCAGGCACTGGTGCAGACGGAGCTCCAGAAGAGGTATTGAAGTTCTAGGTCAGAGAGTGGGAAGGGGGTAAAAATTCCCTGCATACTTGTTTGTTTTTCCTCTCTCTTGTTTTCTCTCCCCTTCTAATCCCTCAGGCAATCTCTTGGCAGCAGCAGTTAGGGCAGAGGCCTCAATGCAACAGAATCTGTAAGAGATAAAACATGGAGGACAAAGAACCTTCCCCTCTTACTGGAGGGGTTGTAAATTCAGGCGGATGGGGCAAAATCTTTGTCCTCTTGCCATTTGGCCCAGATGCGAGCATATTCACATAATTGCTCAGGAGAGTGGATTAACTAGAGTTCCAGCTTCGGGGGCAGAGGACTGAAGAAGGGAGCCCCAGAAAACCAGAATACAATGGAAGATCCGGGGAGCAAAGGGCTTGGGAACTCCTGGGCTCACTCCTGAGTTGCTCATGCGTGGATCTGATCTTAATTAATAACTGAACTATCAAACAGAATACCATTCAGGTCCCAAATTGACATTGCAGGGCTCACACACAGGAAAAACCTTAATAGCACTGCAAAAACTTTGAAATTTGAACCAATGCTTGCAGAAAACTGGTTGGATCTTATAACTTGAGCCTCCCCAGGTTAATTGCCAATTAAAACAAAACTATCAACACTTTCTATAGGATTGAAACAAGACCCAGAATCTCATAACATAATATTCAAGATATTCAGGATCCAATTTAAAATAACTCACCATACCAAAAAAAAAAAAAAAAAGTGCCACAAATTGCATGGGAAAAGACAACCCTGGAAGACAAATATCAGAATTGTATCACAAAGATTTTAAAGAGACCATTATATAAAGCTCCAATAAGCAATTATAAACACTCTTGAAGCAAATGGAAAAACATAGTTTCATCCAAGAAATAGAAGAGATTAAAAAGAATCAAGTGAAAATTTTACAACTGAAAAATACAATACCTGAAATTGAAAACTTACTGAATGGGCTCAATGGCAGATTTGAGGTAACAGAGAAAAGGGGAGAGTACTAGCAATCCAGAATTATATATCCAGCAAAAATATCCTTCAGGAATTTACATGAAATAAATACACTTGCAGATGAAAGAAAACTAAGAAGATTTGTTGCCAGCAGATCTGCTCAAAAAATATTTACAAAGGAATTTTCTTAGAGGGAAATTTGGAACTTCAGGAATGAAAGGTGATGTTGAATATCACTAGCCATTTGGAAAATGCAAATTAACTATGATGAGTCACCCCTGCACGTCTGTTCAAATGGTGATAATATGTGTGTATACACAAATACATATGTTTATATAGGCACGTATGTACATGTGTATACACACGCACACAATAGCAAGTACTGTGTGGGACACAGAGCATCTAGAACTCTATCGTGAATGAGAAATGGTGCATGCACCCCTCTGGAAAACATTTTGGCAGTTTCTTATAATAAGACCATACATACTTTTACCATATGACCTAATAATTCTATCCCCAGGTATTTACCCTAAATTAATGAAAACTTAAGTTCACACAAAAGCCTGTACACAAATTTAGACGAATCTCAAAGTTATTATGCTGAGTGAAAAAAAGCCTGTCTCCAAAAATTACATACTGTTTGATTCCAATTATATGTCATTCTTGGAAAGACAAAACTATGGTGATGAAGGACAGATCTGTGGTTGCCAGGGGTTGGGGTGAGAAAAGGGTGTAACTGTAAAGGCAGCTTTTTGGACTGATGGACCTGTTCTGTATCCTAATTGTGGTTGTGGTTACATAAATCTGCATGCATCTGAATTCACAGAATTCTACACATGCACACACAAAAACGTGACTATAGTTATAGTTGCCTCCAAATGGGAGTGGTGGTGGTATAGTTTGTCAGTGGGAAATTGATTCTCTTTGCTGGTTCCTTTATAATTCATACAATGATGAAAGAAGGAAAAGAGATAAAAATCAAAAGGATATGCCTTTTAAAAGTATTATTATTATTATTATTATTTGTTTTAGCATAGCACCTACTAGTATAGTGGTTAAGATCACAAATGGAGTTTGGTTCAATCCTTGACCTTGGATGTAATATCTAGAAATAGATAATACTTTTTTATTTTTTTACAGGTTGAAAATAACGAAAGATGAACACAATGAGCTGCTACTTGTAGGTGGATGCAAAGGCTGGTCCTGTCAGTGAATCCAAAGAGTGCTCCAATGCATGTACTTCTGGAAGACAGACGGTCTCCCACAGCACCTTTGGGGAACTGGTTCACATATACAAGGATATAGGCAATGTTTTGGATAAAATTCTCTGTGGATAACCGTTTCCGAAGAGGTAAACGAAAAGGTAACTGTGAGCATAATAGCCAGCCCAAAGAAAGTCAGTTCACTGAGGAGGATTCTAGGAGGTAGGGGTTCATCAAAGTACTACACAAAAGATTCTCAACACAGGTGCCTTTCACCAGTTCAAGATGCAAGTCCTGCAAAGCTTTGCTGAGGATAATCCCCACCATTGTTTGGAAATGTGCTCCTAGTGCTCAGATCTCCTGGTTAAGAACACCAGTTTTCTGAAGACATTATCTGTTTAGAGACCACGCTGCTTTTTATGTAAAAAGACAAACAAGTAAACAGTACAATGCATGAGATGTTGAGTTAGAAGACAATTGAGACAATACACTGGGCTTCAGCCACCCAAATACAAGCAAAGGTGATGGTGTGGTGCAGCTCGTGGAAAGCACTTGTATTGAGAACATTTTTCTTTGAAATAACGTGTCTGAATGTGAGATATATTTTACCAGGTAAAGTGGCCAATTAATGCCTGCATTTCTTGGACAAGGAGGACACCAGGAATGGTTCTAACAGGCTAGTACATGGCCCATTAAACCAGAAAGGTGAGGGACTAGTTGGATGATAATTTCCAAAACTGGATTGGCTGATACAGTTATATGGAGTAGACATCATGCTGGCCAGATCTGAAGCCCCTTGGTTACTTCCTCTGGGGCTTGTCAAAAGCTCAGTTTTATTCATTGGAAATCAAGAGACCAAATTATCTGAGGCAGTGCATCATAGATACAAATGCAGAGAGTGACACAGACAATGTGTCAACACACCTTCTTCATTTCAAGCTTGCATTGCCAGCAAAGGACAGCACAATACATACAGTGCCATGTATTGAAATGTGATATCAATGAACCATTCATGTTTCCAGACTTGTGGCTACCTTGTGTTGCTCTACGTCTTTACCTATAAAAATGGGATAGCCATTATACTTATTTAAGAGGGTATTTAGCAAGATTAAAAGAGATAAAGCACATAAACTGATGTGTATTCTTAAATATGCTATCTGCATCCAGTGTTATAACAATTTACTATGTTAATTTGTATTTATTCCTTTTTAATTATTCTCAGTGTCTCACTACCAGGGCTTTTCCACCATGAGCTCCATCTTCAGGCAATTCTGCTTAAAGAAACGTATACGGTGGCATATTTTCCCAGGCTCTGTAAGTGAGGTGACATTGCTAAATTGTTAAATTCACAACAGAAAGATATTCTTATAAAAGATAGTCACAAGATGGCATCTTCCTCCCGTCACAACTGCCTGCAGCTGTGATTCACTAACACTGTGTTATGGATTTGAAAACAAAACATAACAAGATAACCAGCCTGCATGGAAACTGAAACTTTTCCTGCCCCTGCTCCCATTACTGCACTTGATTCTTCATATCCAGAGGCACCTTTGCCCACGCCTCTCTGTTCTCTTCCTCAGTCTCCCTCCTGCCTTTGCCCAGACATAAACGCATCTTTTTACAGTGTCTGCTTTAATATAGAAAGCTGGTTTCAGTGAAGGGAGGGATAAAGGGGGTGTCCTCAACTGAAGCACAGGTCCCTGTGAGTAGACAGGCATGGAAGTTCCATCTCTGGTTGATCAAACCATGGGACTCTGTGAATCAGGGTATGGGATATGAGAAAAATGTAATGCATCTCTCTTCCCCTACCCCACCAGCACACTGTTTTACAGAAGTCTCTATTTCATGTGATGAAGCCAGGGTAGTTTTTTTCTCAATTCAGTTCCATGTTGTCATTTTGGTACCTTTAGGTTGCTTCTTGATCTTAGTTTTTGGTATAAAGTTTTTATCATTTTCTGTGTCTATTATTGTGCTGTAGGCCAGGATTTCTCAACCTCAGCACTAGTGACATGTTGGGCTAGATGATACTTTGCTGAGTGCTGTCCAATGCATTGTAGGACATTTAGCTGCATCCCTGGTCTATATGTGCACTAGATGCCAGTAACACTGCCCCCTCACAAATGTCCTAAGTTAGGACAATTATAATGGCCCATCACCTCAACCACAATGCTGGGTTAAATGATAGGGATATGACCCATGACGGCTCCAATGGAGTCCTTCTTGAAGGTGGTAGTGATTGATGGTGGTAGTGGTGGTGCTGGTTTTTGTTATTTTTCTTTAACGTGAGCTTGTGGGGAAGTCTCTCTTTCTTAGATCATAAATCTGAAGAGGAGACAAAATGTGGCATTCAAAAGAAGCAGAAGGGAGGGAAAAACTGAAGCAGTTCTTGACTTCCTTTTCTAAGCCTTTTGAGACCAGCTCCACCCCCGGCTCTTTCCCTAGTTTAGTTACATATGCCAATAAATCTCTTTTTGTTTAAACGAGGAGAACTTGGGTGCCTATTGCTTGCAACCAAGAATGCTAAAGTAACTGTCTACCTCCCTGGGTTTTTGTGGGGAACACATGAGATAGTGCACATAGTAGTTGCCATGTTGACTCACACGTAAAGGTCCTGAAATGTTAGCTCTTAATGATGTGTTTTAAATAACACAGAGTTGATAGAATTTGGAAAAACTTTCTCTTTTTTTCAAGTCCCAGCTCAAATGAGGTCTTGCACATTCCTCAGGAAGATTTAGATGTTTGTCCTCCTTCCTCCCTCTTCTCCATTCTTGCAATTGTCCTCTGCTTTGTGATTGTCTGCCAATCTGGGTTCTCTTCTGATACCCTTTGAACTTCTGGAGGACTGGAACTGAGTCTTATTCACCTTTAAATCCTCAGTATCTGACATACTGGCACATAGTAGACGGCCAATAAATATTGTTAGAAAAGTAAAGATTTGGAGAGCATTCATGATTAAAGGCGGCAATAATAGCAACCAGCATTCATCAAGTATATGCTATGTTCTAAGCACTGTCCTAAGAACTTTACTTTTTTATGATTTAGTCCTTATAATAACCCTTAATATGCTATTATTATCATTACTCCATTTTTAAAATGAGCAAACTGTTATTAAGGTCAAACAACTAGTAAAGGTCAGAGCCCAGATTTTATCCCGGGCAAACTGACACCAGATCCCTAACATTTCAACCAATACACTGTGATATCTCTCACTGATGGTATTTCATTAACTATAGATGAGTTAACTCATTCACTGTTAGAGACAGAGAAAACTTTGAGGTCACTGAATTCCATCTTGAAATAGGTGCAGAAACTGAGCCAAGGATTGGAAATGACTCGGTGCAGGTAGTTTATATAACTGCAGAGGCTCCAGACTCCTAGGTGGCATCTTTTAACTAAGGGTCCCACCTCTCACACAAGGTGTGCTCTTTTACACTTGAACCATCCCCTTTGGGGTCTTGCTTTGGAAAAACCACCCCCAGGTAGCAACTTGTGTTTCAAAGTAAATATATCTCAGATATTATTCAAAGCCAGGTGGCTCTCACCTGTCGAAATAGCCCAAGAGCACATGAAAGGGGATTAGGGAAAAGGGCACCTATTCATGCTTCAGATTTCAGCACAAACATCACATCCTCAGAGGCTTCCCTGGCCTCTCCAAGGTCAAGTGCGTCTACCTAAGCTCTCCTTTATAGCACTTAGCAGGATAAGTTGTATTGTAGTGTAAATATTTGGTTAATGGTCACCTACTTGCTATTCTATAAGTTTCTTTAGGATAGGATCTATGTCAATTTTTGTTCCTCCTTATATTCCACGCCTAGCTTAGGTCCTGGCACATAATGGATACTCAAAAAATATTTGTCAAATGCATGGAAGAACAATCAAATAGATGAATACATAAGTGCATGAATGAGGCACCATGAATGAGGAAACGTCCCTATGGGATGCATGGGGGTAGATGCCACCCCTATGTGGTGGGATCTGAGGGGGCCCTTGAGAGTCTGCGCGCTCACTTACCCCAGCGATCAGAAAGTCCCATTAGGAAAGTCACACGAACACACGATTCGCTGAGGACTTTGGGACACCCAAGGGGGAAAAAGAAACCCAAAAGGTGAGCAAGCAGTTTTCAAAGGATGCTTTCAACTCGCTGGCCAGTCTGTGTGTGTGTGTGTGTGTGTGTGTGTGTTTACTTCTACAAAGTGTTTCCAATTACTGTGGCACTCTCGGTATCTGGATCCATCTCCAGTGAATTCCTCTGCAGCGCCTGCCAGACATATGGGATCAATCAGGGCCTCGGCGCTGGTGCGCTTGCTGCGGGAATGTTGACAGCCTGACAGACGCGGGGTCCTGGTGTCGTGGAGTCTCCGAGCCTTTGGCTTGATCCCGGGAAGAGAACGGGAGGGGGAGGAGAGAGATAGAGGCAGAGATAGCGGAGAGGGGAGAGGGGAGGAGAGACGGCCGGTGAGCGGGAGAGAAGGGGGAAGCGGGAGGTTTTTCTTGACTGCCCCCTTTCCTTCAAACGTTTTATAGGCTTCAGGGACAGGGAGGAGGAGAGGGGAGAAAAAAAGAGGAGAGCGAGAGGGCACGAGAGCGCACGCCGTTCCCTCCCGAGTCCCCGCGCTGCCGGAGGAGTCTGGGTTGTGTCCCCAGTGTCCGACGAGAGGGCGCCGAGGCTCGCGGTCGCCTCCCCGCCACCCGCTCGGCGCTCGGCGCTCGGCCCTCTGCGC
>NW_007730043.1:0-6242 GCF_000696425.1 Galeopterus variegatus
GAACATCCTTATAGTTTCATCTGTGGCTATATTTGTAAATAAATTTCTAGAAATGGAATAAATGAGTCAAAAGTCATGTAAACTTTTAAGGCTTTTGATATTAATTGCTACATGGTCATAACCTCCTTCTGTATTTTAGTTCTTATTATCTGAATACAGAGGATACAAGTATAGAGTTCAGGCAACTGGGCTGATGAGCCTGACCCCAGACATATCTCGTGAATGACTGCCACGTCGGAGGGGGTGGGGAGAGAACTATTGATGGATCAATATCACTCAATGGGGCTGAAGGGCAGAGGAGACAGAAACATACAGAACTGCTGACATAAAGCAGGAGATGACGTAGCAGCTTCCCAAATGGAGGTGCAGCCTCCCAGGTCCCCACGGTACCACGCAAGGATGTAGAGCTGTGAACAGCCTCATCCGCATGGAGTGACAATCACCCCAGGGATAGGAAGTTGCCCTGGCCGTTCTCTGGGGGCTGTAGATCCTCCCTGCCCCTCTCCTGCTGTATACCCACCCGATCACCAGTGCTGCAGGGCAAGCCAACCACGTCCTGCAGGTTCACTCAGCATCACTTTCCCAGAAGCATCCTTCTGCAGCACCATTCCTGCAACCTGCAATTGACAGTTTTTTTAAAAAAATCAAAATCTCTATTTGGAGCTGATGTTGTTATTCGTGACTCCTTTCTTCTAAAAATCCCAGACCAGAAGGTAGCAATGTGTGCCATGTTCAGGGTTCCTGGATGGCTAACAGTGTTTGCCCATCTCTCTTAGGGCGTTGCTGGGCTCAGTGGAGAGACTGTGTTGAGAGGCAGCTGCTCCGCGCAGACCAGAGGGAGCTGGTGCTTGTACCGTCCTGCCTGCCGTCGCCCACCTCTGCTGTGACCCTGTGCCTGGCCGTCCTCAGAGGCCAGGAGCTGAAGAACAGGACAGAGTGGTGTCTCTACGTGTTGGCTCCCTTGGAACTCAGGCCTCGAGTCAGGTGAAGCACGTGGGCAAACTCCCCAGTGTTGCCATTCACTCATTCATTCATTAGTGATGCATACTGAGAGCCAACTCAGGCCGACACTGACTTAGGGGCAGGGCTTACAGTGGGGGCAAATCAGCTGCCGTCTCTGTTCTCACAGCGGTTGCTACCTGGTGACTGGGAGTCAGAGAAGGCTTCCCTCAGGAACTGGGGCTCAGCAGAGATGGGAAGGAGGAGGAGGAATTAACTTGGCCAGGGAAAGGGAGGTGGAAGGGGAACAGAATGGCAAAGGGAGGGAGCAGAGAATAATCAGGAGGTGAAAAAGGCTGTGCCCTCGAGTATAGAGAAGAGGAGAGGGGCAAGAGGAAGCTGGAGGAGTAGGCAGGGCCTGGCAGGTCATGTCAAAGATGCTGGTCTTTTTCTTAAGAGTTCTATAGAGAAAGCCATCCAAGAGGCCTAAGCAGGTGGGGGACATTGTTTCAATGCTCTGGTAGCAGGACGAGGGTAAGTGAGGACTCAGGGAGATCACGTCGCCTCTTGCAGGAGTCAAGGTAAGAGGTCAAGTTTGCTTGGCCTGTTGGCCGATCCCTGCAGGAAGCAGATGACTCGTTCAAACCAGGAATGATTAGAGTTGGATGCAGGGTCTATTTACACGTGTGGGCAGGGACAAGGGAATGAACCAGGGGTGACAATGCAGGGATACAACAGGCGGAAGCCATTATCGCTCCTGGGACTGCAGAGGAAAGAGGGGGAGGTGGTGCTGTTGGAACCTCCTGGGAACCTTAACTGCAGGAGAGGGACTTTCCGACAGGAGCTGTGGCCTTGGCTGGAGGGAGGGAGAGGTGGACACATACCCAGCCTCTCTCCTCTCACCCTCCAGTCCTCACTGCTTCCATTGGCTGGACCCAACCAGACGCCAGAGGGTGCAGGAGCTTGGGTGATGCCATCCACACAGATCAGTCTCCTAGGGCACAGAGCCACAGAGAATTTGTGAATGGTCCAGAGGGGCAAGTGGAGATCGTCCAGCTCACTTGTGCCAGAACAGACATGATGAGAGAAGTAGGAAGATTCTGGAGCTATTATGATGTTAAGACCAAAAGGACCTGGGGGTAGATTGGACAAACAGCGGATGCCAAAGTGACCTGTCATTGGCTCAAGGAAGGGAATAGGACATTACAGAGAAGGTCCAGAGTTCCAATCCAGACACACTGGTTCATGTTCTATCCACCCACTTAAGAGCTGGGTCAACTGGGACAAATCACACAAGCTCTCAGAGCCTGGTTTGCTCATCTGTGATATAGGGATTCTGACACATCACCCGCCGGGCTGTCGTAAGCATCAGATAATCTAATAATAATGGAAATCATTTAGGCATGGCATGTCTGCTATAAAAGCATAGCATTGGTTTATTATTATCAGAACTAATATTATTAGAATCATAGAAATTGTCTGGTCTTATCCCCTCACTTTGCAGGGGAGGAAACTGAGGCTCAGAGAGTTTAAGTGGCTTGTGCAAGGTGATCATTCATAAGCGTCACTGTAGGATTCAAACCTAGGGCCCTGTCTCTGCTCATGCACTTCTCATATCATTACCCCCATGCAGTGACTGAAATGGGAACTCGGTCAGGCTGCAGATCACTTCACCTTCACGGCCAGGGCTATGTTCCAGTTTTGATTGGAGCAGGGGCAGATTTTACATTACTTTTCATTCAAAAAAAGGCCATTTCCTACCTTAAAGAACTTGAGAAGAACTGGGCAAGAAACCAGGCCAGTGGTCGTGATGCCTGAGAGAGCTTCCTTGCTCCATCCTCTCTCTCTCCCTTTCAGTTGCGAGAAGAACTGTGGGCCAGTGAATGCTGATGAAGATGTCCTGCTCAGGGTCACCATGGGAGACAACTCACCAGTGGCCACATTCAGCTGGTATATAGATGACACTTCGCCAGAGAAGGTGAGGACCGTGACAAACACTCAAAAACGGAAGCCTTCTCCTTTGATGGACCAGACCTGTGTCACATGCCTGGTACTGAGCCAGGGTCGGGTCCGCTCTACTCAGAGTGGCAGGGGGAGGGCGTTCCCCAGGCAAAAACCAGGAACTCTCGATCAGGAGGAAGAACAGATACAAGGAAGCAAAAGCCCTGGGGAGACACTGCAGCAGATGCTGTAAGGCCCCTGCCGAGTCCCCTTTTCCAGGCTGATGCACCTGCCCCCAGCTGCTAGGGGGTTACCGTTGGCCAATAACTGCTGGACGTGGGGGTCTAACAGCCCCACCTCCTAGCCCCTGAGTGATGCGATTTCTCTATGCGACTCACACTCCAGAGCTCCCTATGGGACCAGGCTGAGGCTGTTCACCTCCCGAAACCTCTTCTCTGCCTTGTTTCCTTCTGTGCCTGGTTCTGCCTCCCTCCCTCCCTCCCCGCTAGATTCCGCTGGGAGCCCTCCCTCAATAAATGACCTCACCGGAATTGCAAATCCCGAATCCCGTCTCAGCCTCTGCTTCTAGGGAGCCTGACCTAAAACAAACACCTTGACAAAGCTGGAGATTGGCTATGTCAGCTGACCTCTGGGAAGCTGGTGGGGCCTGCCATCCGTTTGTCAGAGATGAATCTGAAAGGCCTCTGAGGGGTCAGGAGCTGCCATCCTGCTGAGGTCCAGTGGCTTGACCTCGGGGGCCCTGGGCGGTGCTCTCTTTCAGGCTGAGCACCTCCCGGATGTGTGCAGACTCTCAGGCTTTCGGCCAAGCTCTCTAACCCTCCTTCAGAGCAACACATCCACGCTGCTGCTGAACAGCTCCCTCCTGCAGACCTGGGGAGAGGTCATCCGAATCAGAGCCACAGGTGTGAAGCCTCCCTGTCATCTCCTGTCATAGAACCAAGACAAACCCAGAAAAGCTAAAACAGGCATATGTGTAGCAGGGGGCATGTACAGGCTCTGGTGTGAATCCTGCCACTGCCACTTTCTGTCTGGGAGACTTCAGGCAAAGGATTTAAGCTCTGCATGCCTCAGTTTCCTTACATGTAAACTGGGGATACTAAAATTGCCTGCCTCAGAACTGTCATTCTGCAGGGTGACTGACATCACATCAGTGGTACAAGCAGGTCATCCTGGGGCCGTGCAGCCTGCATGTCCTGTTGGGAAATTCAGAGCTTCTCATTTAAAATAAGCTCAGAATAGGAAATGTAGATTCTCAAAAAAGATGACTAATGGGATGATTATTTCTTTTTGGAAACATTCTTTTGATGCTATATTTCCCAAAGTGGCCTATAGACCATCCCCACCAGGATAACGGAGGTGTGGTGGGGGGGGCGGGTTACTAGTTAAAAAATGCACACCCCTGGGTCCTCCCCAATCCTTCTGATTTGAGTCTAGGCCAAGGAATTAGTTTTAATTGATTAAAATTCTCTCTACCCCCAGCTCTGTGCACTCTTTTTGAAAAACTAGGTGGCTATACCAGATAATGCAGGAAGTTGTTGCAGGCCAACTAGGGGCTCTTCACGTTGTCGTAGGGGCCTGGAAAGAGGGGACTTTGGGTGGGATCAGCCTGTTTCCAGATCCTGGCTCTGGCCCTTCCTGGCTTCAGTGATTTTGAGTAAGTCAGTATTTCCCAATATACTTCCGTTTTATGAAATCCCTGTCAGGAAGCTATTATGATTAGCCCCATTTTACAGATGAGGAATTGACTCTCAAAAAGGTCAAGTCCAAGGTCACTTGACTAGTGAATGGCAGAACTGGGATTCCAGCTCAGCTCTGTCTGATCCCCTTCTTCTATCTCTGCCCAATTTCTCAAAGTGAGACCCTGGGTCCTCCGCATCAGGGGGAATTGTTTGGCATGCAAATTCCTGGGCCCATCCCAGAATATCCAGAGAGGTCTGAGGCTCTGGGTCCAGAGAGGGGCCTGGGAATGTTCTTGTTTAACAAGCTCCTTCGATGATCCTGAAGTGCAGTGGAGTTTGTGTGAATCACAGAGCCCCTTTATTAGTCCATTTCTGTTGCTTATAGCAAAATACATGAAACTGGGTTATTTGTAAGAAAATGAAATGTATTGCTTACGGTTTCTGAGGCTGGAAAGTCCAAAGTCCAGGGAAAACATCTGGTGAGGGTCTTCTTTGATGGTGGCTTTACAGCAGTGCAAGAGTCTTGTATGGCAGAAAATGGCAGAGCAGAGAGAGAGCTTCTCATGTACTATCCTTTTAAAGCCCTCAGAACCACGCCCATGACCACCATTAAACCATCACCTTAATCAGCCCTTCAAAGTCCCAGCTTTTAATTACCATAATAGGATTTCCCACCCTCAACAGTTACAGTGAGGGTTAAGTTTTGGGGGGACATTCAACCCAAGGCAGCCCCCTAAGCACATTCTGTCTTCGCTCCTCAGCACTGACCGAGCACGCCTATGGGGAGGACACCTACGTGATCAGCACTCTGCCTCCCCCCGAGGTGCCCGCCTGTGCCATTGCCCCAGAGGAGGGCACTGTTCTGACGAGCTTTGCCATCTTCTGCAACACCTCCATGGCCCCAGGACCCGTGGAACACTGCTTCTGTCTGGAATCAGGTACTAGCTGAGGACTCTGCTCTCTCCCCAGCTCCTGGGCTCATTCTCTCCAAGAACAGGGGCCTGTCTCTCACCAGGAGCTGCAAAGGACATGCTCCATGTGAGAGAGGTTGACAGGATGAGGGCTCCCCTAAACCTCAACTCCTACCCCCAAGGCACTGACCCAGCCATCATGCCACAGAGAGAAGAAAAGCAGGTCCCAACAGGAGCTCCACCACAACTATGGAGGCCCAAATGACCTCTGTCCTGGCATGAGGGACATTGACAGGATGGAGTAGATGAGGATACCCAGAAGTGTGACCATGTGGGGCCACTACCAGGACACATCCCCCAACACATACGCTCGGAGTAGCTGACACCCTTGGAAATCTGGAGCTACTCAGGAACACAGAGATGAGTCTGGAATCTTCAACCATTGTATCGACCCTGCCTTGCGAGTGACAGCAGGCAATGGGTGATACTGCAGAACAAGCTGAGCTGAAAGGAGAACATTTTTGCAAAAGTTTACAGGTGATAAACACGGAAGACCCCATCCACATTGCATAAAACCCTATGCAGTCTCCCCATTGCCACCATAACGACCCATGCCCTGGGACAGCAGCAGCAGGGTGTCAGCTGGGGAGATGGCAGCGCAGCCCACGTTGACTTACTCTCCCATTTTTTTTTTTTTTTTGTCTTTTGTCTTTTTTCCGTGTCCGGCAACGGATCGCAACCCTCGGTGTTG
>NW_007730043.1:6458-33948 GCF_000696425.1 Galeopterus variegatus
GTGTCAGCTGGGGAGATGGCAGCGCAGCCCACGTTGACTTACTCTCCCATTTTTTTTTTTTTTTTTGTCTTTTGTCTTTTTTCCGTGTCCGGCAACGGATCGCAACCCTCGGTGTTGCTCCCGCGCCTCGCTCAGCCAGTGAGCGGGAACCGGTCTGTATGTGGGATCCGAACCCTCGGGCGGGAGTGCCGCCGCGCTTCCCAAGCGGCGCACTATCCAGTGTGCCACCGGGCCGGCCCCCTACTCTCCCATTTTGATGGTGGTTGGTCCTTGGAGGGCTCATCTAATTCCTTATCTCCTCCCAATGGGCTTTGGCATTTTGTGACCCTCGTGTGACTCTGAAAATACTCTAGTCAGATTGGAACTTTCCTCCAGACCTAGGCACCAGGAGTGTTACCAGGACGCTCCCCAGACTCCACCATCAAACACCACAGTGACATAAGCTCTATACTTTGACTAATGAAACGGGGACATGAACTGTTCTAAGACCCAAGAGGGTGTAATTGTCATGGGGTGCTCTGTCAAGTAGATGTGGGAAACAGGACTGTTAAGAGGACTGTACCTGGGTCTGAGCCTGGAAGGAAAAAATGCAAGCAAGGTAAGTAGATTTCATTTCAAACCTGCATCCCCCTAAATGCGAGGCCAGGACAGCTGCTCTGATTCCAATTGGTCATTCCAGTTTAGTAGCTCACCTGCCTTATACAGGTGAGCAGGAAGGGGGCAAGATGATCATATAAAAGTGAGTTTTCAATTGCAAGTCAATAACTTCGTGATTGTCTGCAAACTGTACAATGATTAGTGACTCCAATGATAGGTGGGTCTCATTCAAGGATATAAAGGATATTCGTTTGCTCATTCATTTTTACAACAAATATGTATTGAATACCAGGCTCTGTTCTAGGTGCCAGCTGTACAGCAATGAACAAAACAGTGGAAGTCCCTGAGTTCATGGTCTTTACAATTTAGTGGCAGAGACAACTGGTAAACAAAGATGTATGTGCCAGGGGCGCTGTTTCAGATAGAGCAGTAGGAAGGGGTCTGTAAAGGAAGTGACTTGGGAGGGAGCTTGGACATGTTTTGAGCTAACTTTCAACCTGCACTTGTACTTCCTCCTCCTCTCCCCTTCCTTCCCCCACCTCTCATCTCCCCGACCTCCTTCTCCTCCTCCTCCTCCTTTTTCTTCTTTTTGTAATTTGGTTTACCACCTTGAATTTTAAAAATAAAACAAAAAACTGTAACTGGAGGATTTTATCCACAGTTTTTCATGGATTTCAGTAAAATTGTTCCAAAGTCACAGACACCTGCAGTTACTTAGAGAGGACAGTGGACCAGTATATGTGGCTCTCTACTCCCTGAAAGTATGGAATCCCTGAGTGCCTGCCATGCCTTCAACAACTGTAGCTTTTGTGTCCTTGAGACCAGGGTCTGTCTGGGTGGGCTGCAGTCTCCTCGGGGCTTAGAGCTGCCCCCTAACTGTTCAATTTCCATTTTGCCAGGCTTCTGCCTACACTGTGGTCCTGAACCTGCCCTCCCATCAGTTTATCTGCCCCTTGGAAAAGAAGACAATGACTTTGAGCTTACCATGGTCGTTACTGTCACCAATCACGCAGGGAACAGACAGCAGACCCGTGTGGTGATTAAGGTGGGTGGTGGCAGCAGCCACTATTTCTTTGTTGAGAAAACTTTGCAAACCTTATCTGAACCTCACAAAAGGGTGGCTGGGTGGAAGAAGGGAGCAGAGGGCCTGGCCAGATGAATCACTGATTCATTAACTCCTTCAACAAATATTTACAGAGCATCTACTATGTGCCAAGTCCTGGGGATCGACACGGTCTCTACTTTTGTAGATCTTAGGACTTAGTGGCCAGAAGAGTGGTAGGGTCCTGGGAGCCAGGGGTTGGGGCGGAAGGGCCCAAGCATGAGTTAGGCCGGCACCTTCAGAGAGTTCAGAGGAAGGAGGACCAAGATAGGCCAACAGGGACATAAGGCAGAGCCTGGATAAAATCCCAAGAAAATGTCAAGGCTCAGAAGCCACGTGGAGATGGAAGAGACTGAGAACAAGATGAGAAGGCCAGTGAGGGGTGAAGCAATGGACTGGCCAAGGCTCAGTGTTGGTGGCCGTCAGCTGCCTGGGTCAAGCAGGTCCGTATGCCTGAGCTCCCCCATGCCCAGGCCAAAGGTTTCTAGGCCTGTTCCCCACATGAAGACCGTGACTTTGGGTGGTCCCAAAGGTTCTTGAACAAGGATCACTGAGCACATTTCCTCATTAGGTGGGACCCGGAGACACGCATGTTGAGGATGTGGCATTCCAAGCTGCTGTGTCGGAGAAACTCACTGTTGCTTCTCAAGGCGCGCATGGCCCTGAACATCTCCTCCAGCTGGCCAAGTCCCTGTCCTCTCTGCTGAACCAGGAGTGCCAGGGCCAGAACTCCAGGCAGCCACCGAGCATGGACACCAGACGCAAGGTGCTCCGTTTATACCCTGCCACTGGGGCCCCCAGGGTCCATGTGCAGCCATTCGAGGTGGGAGCCATTTGGGGTGGGAAGCAGGGTTCAAGAGTCAGATCAGTGGAGAAGCCTTTGTTGTCTCCCAAGTGGTTGACATCACTTCCCTCTCTGGTCCTTTCAGTGAGTGACATAAAGTGGAGAAAAAGCCTTCTTTGTTGCTAACTTCTTTCTCTGCTCACCTTCATGGGGTCACAGCCTTCTGTGACTGGAAGGGAATTTAGAGAGCATCACTGCAGCCCCTTCATAATAAAGATGACAGAACCGAGGCCCAGAGGAGAAAAGTGGCCTAGGTTATATGGTTCATAGTTTGGGGTTGGAGCTGTTGTCACAGCTCTGTCACCGCCATCTGAATTGTCATGGGCCAGAGACTGAACTTCTCTAAGCCTAAGTTCCCTTCTGAAAAATGGGGATAATAGTAGCATTTTCCTTGTAAACTTGTGGTGAGAGTTAAATAAGAGTTATAATCACTGTAACTAAAGGTCAAACCATGAAATTGCCAACATTTGACCAGTTTTAACCCACAAAAATGGCCATTTCATGTTACATCCTAATATTATGAACAAGTATTTCAGAAGGTAGGATCACACCCGCTCCCAGTACCTGCAAAATGAATATGCCTGTGCGCACGCACACCCGTATGCACACGCACACTCACGCATGCGCACACGCACACGCACACCCCTGTCTGCAGGGTGTGGAGAAGAGAAGAGAGACTTCCCCTGGTCCCCTGAGGGCTTGCATGAAAGTACATTGCCTGGTGCTGGACATGTGGTAAGTACTTAATAGGAGAAGCAGCGGTTGTCATAGTAACTACTTATGAAAAGTAACTAACATTTATTGAGCACCTACTGTGTGCCACCAGGCCCTGAATTAGGGCTTCATGGATGTGTGATCCCCGTTACAACCCTGTGAGGTAAATGTTGAGGTTGCTTCTACGTCATAGATGAGGAAACACAGGGTAAGAGTGTTGTCGTCACTGGCCCAGGGCCACATGTCTGGTAAGTATGAGGCTACTTCAAAATCTTCCTGGAAAGATTTGCATTATCTTTCAATTCTGTTTTTCCATGAACTTTTTTTTTTTTTTCCTTTTTGTCTTTTTTCGTGACTGGTAATGGGATCGCAACCCTCCGTGTCACACCTGCACCGCGCTCAACCAGTGAGCGGACCAGTCTCTATATGGGATCCGAACCCTCGGCGGGAGCGCTGCACTCTACCGAGTGCGCCACTGGGCCGGCCCTCCATGAACTTTTTGAAGTACCCTCATAGTGAAGACGGGATTCAAATCTAGTTTGGCTCTCTCCTCCCTCCACTTCCAGCCCTCTCACCCTAGCCCTGTGCTGTCCATTAGCCACCCCCCCACGCACACACACACACACATGCACACATGCATGCAGAGATACACACGTGTGTGCACTCGCACACACATCCACACACCCTACCTGGCTCCCACTCTGAGCAGCACCTATAGCAAAGTTCCCTTTGGACATCCTGGGGTCCCCAAGCACACAGATTCCACAGCCTGACCCAAGGTCCCCTGTGAAATGTCAGGGCCCTGGCAGGAGATAGATGTCAAACTGGGCAATTTTAAGATTTTTAAGAAGGGCTCTGTTGAGAACAGTGGGGCAGGGTTTAGGGAATGAACGAACAAGAGAGAGTGCAGGACCCCAGGGACTCAGCCTGGAGTGACCAGAATCCAGAGGGGCAACTGCATGTGGAGAGTGTTCCCTGGTAGGAGCCATGGCAGCCACCCCATTGGCCCAGCAGCTCTCTGTCCTCCAACCCTCTCATCTCCTGTGGGGCCTCCCTATGGGAGAATCCACTGGCCAGAGGGCCAGGAGCCAGTGACATCTGCACACAGGTCCCTGCAAGGCACATAGGGTAGGGTGGGGAAGGATGGAGGGAGGATCTGCAGAGGCTAACACAAGATTTTGCATTATCCAAGTTTCCCTTCTGGAACATTCTTAGAAGAGTCCTCTAACATCTTGGACTGTTCTTTCCTCCATCCAAGCCACAGCCTGGACGGAAGCCTGGATGCGCCTCAGCTGGTGGCAGACATGCTCAGACTGCAGCTGCCTTGGAAGTATGTAGGCTGAGTGAGTTTGGTAGCAGGCCATGTAGGCAAGAATGACTGCCCATTTGTGTTTGTGCTATCCAGAATGGTTGCCACGGGCCATGTCTGGCTACTCAGATCTAAACTCAAATTTATTTAAATTAAATAAAGTTACTAATTCAGTTCCATGGTTGCATGAGCTGTATTCCAGGTGCTCAATAGTCACATGCGGCTAGTGGCTACTGTACTGGACCCCACAGGGAACAGAACATTTCTATCAATGCAGAAAGTTCTACTGGGTGGTGCTGAAATTATGTCCCAGTTTTTCTCTGCTGCTGCCAAGGCCATCTGCTGGCCAGCCCCTCATTAGTGCTTTGTGACTTAGAAAACACATGCCCCAGCAGCCCAGAGGGTCTGGCCAAAGGCAGGAGAAGGAGGCACGAGTAGGGGGAACCCTGTCCCCACCTTGCCAAAGGCACACAGGGATCCCAAGCCTCCAGTGAGATCTCACATGCACATTGGGCCAACAGAGCAATCCAGTTTCTGAATTCCGTGTCATTCCGGTCACAAGTGCCACCCTGAGACACTACTTATTTTTAAATAATGCCAACCTTTATAGATTTTATTTGAAGATTTGGAGAAAGCTTGCAACATCCTATATTAGTTTCCTATGGCTGCCGTGACAAATTACCACAAATTTAGTGGTTTAAAACACAAATGTATTTTCTTACAGTTCTAGAGGTTGGAAGTTTGAAATGGGTTTCATTGGGCCAACATCAAGACGTGGGCTGGGCTGTGAACCTTCTGGGGGCTCTTGGGGATAATCTGTTCTTTGCATTTTCCAGCTTCTAGAGGCCACCTCCATTCCTTGGCTGCTGGCCCCTTCCTCCAACTTCAAAGCCAGCAGCATAGCATCTTCCAAGCCCTCTCCTCTCCCCTCCTCCCCCAGCCTGTCTCTCTCTCTCTCCCCTCTCCTTCCCTCTTATAATGACCCTTGTGATTACACTGGTCCCACCTGTTAATCCAGGATAATATCCCTAACTCAGGATCCTTAACCTAATCAAATCTCCAAAGTGATTTTGCCAAAATGCCTTTGGCCATGTGAAGACACATATTCACAGGTTTTGAGAATTAGAACATGGATGTCTTTGGGGGCCACTATCCTGCCTGCCACACATCCTGTGAGGTGAAAGGAGGTCCACAGGGCTTTGGAAAACCCAGATGAGCCTGGTCACTCCCTCTGACCCCACATCTTTCTGAAGCTTCATGGAGCCACTGGGATTATGTTTCCTCTCCCTGCCTTTCTCCTCCCGTGCCTAGGTCAGAGAGCGTTTGCTGGGGTTGCTGTCCGCAGTCACCACCAGCCTGGAGGATGTGCAGAGGGTTTGGGGGCTGGCCGAGGTGCTGAGAGAGGTGACCCACCGCAGTGAGGAGCTCACAGGCTTGGCCCAGGTGAGTAGTTCCACCCTCTGAACCTGCCGTGGGACACGTGCCTCCACAGAGGGGGGTGACAACCCAGCAGGCACAGGTGAAGGGGGCCCTCAGTCATAAGGCTCTACCCTCTTCTTTCCAAGGTATAAGGTGGTGTGAAGGAAGGTGCCCCTCCAGCACCCCTGTGTCTCACGCTGGGTGGAGTGGTCTGTTTGCCCACCCCTCCCTCCCCCACCCACTGCTGAGCAACTTGAGGGAGTAACTTAGTTAATCTCTAGGTGGTCAAGTGAACTAGTCCATTTCTTTTGCATACACAGAATACCTGAAACTGGATAATGTGTAAAGAAATTAGATTCATTTCTTGTAGTTTTGGAGGCTGGGAAGTCCATGGTCCAGGGGACAAATCTGGTGAGAGCATTCTTCTGGGTGGGAACTCTTTATAGGGTCCCATGGCAACACGAGGTGTCACATGGTGAGAGAATCACAAGAGAGAGCTAACCTTCTCACTTCCTCCCCTTACAAAGCCATCAGAACCACCATGATAACCCAATAAACCATGAACCCATTACTCCATGAATGGATCAACCCATTTACGAGAGCACAGTCCTCACAATCCAATCACCTCTTAAAGGACCCACCTTCCACTACCATATTGGGGATTAAGTTCTAACATGAGCGTAGGGGACATTCAGACCACAGTACCAAGTGTGTGTCCAGGTGCTGCTGTGATCCTCCTGTGTCCCCCACTTCAGTGCATGCTCCTGCGTTTCTTTTGCCTGGAGGCCTTCTCTGACCCCCAGAGTCCACTCTACCTGCCCTCATAGCAGGGAATTCATGCAATGCCCAGTGACTAATGGGGCTGGTGTACAGGTGCCCCAGCTCCCTTGTTCCCATTGAGGGGTAGCCCCCAAGTGTCGGGTCCACCGCCAGCAGCCGACCCGTACAGCCCTAGCCTCGTTCCTTTCAGTGGGCGAGCAAACGGCCCGGGATTCCTCTTTCCCTCCGGTCCCCTTTTGAAGGAGACAGGGGAAGAGAGCCGTGAAGAGAGGGGAGCACACCACCGGCCCCAAACCAGCCCAGTTAAAGGACACTCAGACACGGTGAGGGTTCTGTCAAGCAGTTCCATTTATTAACACACAAGCATTGGCTTTTAAAGGTAAATGGCAAAGGCAGGTTTTTTACATCCTCCAATCAGCTTAAGGGTTAAGGGCACGCATCCTGTCTCAATACCTATCTATTGCAATTACGCAGTGTTCACAAGTGCGGCCAATAAGGGCTAAGGCAAGGTTCCTGCAGACACTCCCACCCTGCTTTCTCCCGGCGCCATCTTAGGATGCCACGTTAATCCACTTGTAATGTCACTTTAAGGTGGAGTTAGTTTTTTAAAGGCCCAACACCCAAGCAGGACTGAGCCTCAGGTAACGGGCTTGATCAAACCCCGTGTGGGCTTCTTGCCCTTCACTGTCTCAGATCCCCAGTCCCCTAGTGTGTTAGTCCATTTCCTATTGCTTATAACAGAATACCTGAAACTAGGTAATGGATAAAGAAATAGAATTTATTTCTTAGTTTTGGAGGCTGGGAAGTCCAAAGTCCAGAGAACACATCTGGTGAGGATCTCATTGCTGGTGGAAACTCTTCTATAGGGCTCTGAGCAACCAGGGTATTACATGGTGAATGGGCTAAGCAAGACAGAGCTAACCTACTCACTTGCTGTCTTTATAAAGCCGTCAGAACTATGCCCATTACTCCATTATACAATCAACGGATTAATCTATTCATTAGGTTACAGTTCTCACAATCTAATCACCTCCTGAAGGGCCCACCTTTCAATTACCATAACAGGATTTCCCATCCTCTTAACACTGTTACAATGAATATTAAGATTCCAATACTCGAACCTTTGGGGGACACAATTGACCAATAGCACCCACCAACGTTTCCCAGGATCACCACCAAATAAATGAGTTGCTCTTAAATCCTTCCCTTAGGATCTGCTTCTTGGAGAACTCAAATTATCACACCATGTTTCCATGGTTATTGCATCCAAGGGTTAAAAAAGAAGCCATAAAAACAGGAAAAGGGGGAAACTGCCCTGGCTGTGCCCTGCCCCCTCTGGCAGGAGGCTGTCCTCCTCGGATCCTCCAGCCTGAAGCCAGGAAGGCTGGTCCTTATTTCAGGGGCCATGGTGCTGTTATGACACTTCCCACTTACACACCCATTTGCCCATCCACCTATTTTAGGTGCATAATATATACATGTACCTATGTACATCCTCCCCATCCTTCTACTCATTTATGCATGTATTAATTTATTCATTCAACAGATGCTTCCTGAATGTCTAGTATGTGCCAGGTACTGTGAAACTCATTGAGAATTCAGCAGAAAATCACACACACATGGCTTCTGTCCTTATGGCACTTTTAGACTACTAGAGCAGCCAGACATTAAACAAATAATTTGAAAAATACATATATAATTACAAAATTACAATAAGCACCATGTCTGTCCATCTATCTGACCATCCATTTATCTATTCATTCATTCATTCATCATCTGTACATCCATTTGTCCTCCATCCATACACCATGTCTGTCCATCTATCTGACCATCCATTCATCCATCCATTTATCTATTCATTCATTCATTCATCATCTGTACATCCATTTGTCCTCCATCCATCTGTCCGTCCTCCGTCCATCTATTCATCTACCCATTCATCCACCTATCCATCATCCATCCATCCATCCATCCATCCCCCTCTCAGCAAATGCTACTGCATGCCTCCTATGTGCAGGGCATTATTCAGGACACCCTGGGAGGGATTCTGAGACAGACAAAGCTTCTCTCCTGAAGGGACTTAGTGCATTATAAGGAGGGGGGACCTGGTCTCGAGTCAGAGATACAGGCAGTTTATGTGACAGGACTGGCCCACCTCTTCCTTGGCTTGTGCCCCTGCCTTGCTCCCTTCCACCACAGCCCTTGTTCCTTGAATGGCACAGGGGATGGTCTCTGCCAGGTGGGGCTCATGCTGCTTTTCCTTCTTTGGGTGAAACCAGCGGGAGGCCAGCCAGACTCTGGAGCTTGCCAGTGAGGCCCTATTGACAGTGAGTGCCAAGGCCCATCCTGAGGACCAGAGGTTCCAGGCAGCCACCAGGGACCTGTTTCAGGCTGTGGGCAGTGTGCTGGAAGCTTCCTTGAGCAAAAGACCAGAAGAGCCTGCAGAGGCCAATGGCAGCCAGGTGAGCGACCCAGGCCAGATGCAGACCTCACAGCCACTACATGCCCAACTCACATCAGCATGTCTAGGTGGACTTTTCTCCCCATCTTGCAGATGAGGAAACTGAGGCACAGATTAAAGTGTTGCCTGGGGAGCTGGAAGAAAAGTCCCAGAGAGCAGAGCTTCCAGGAAGCAGTGTGGTGTGTAAGCAGAGCACAGGCTCTGGAGCAAGGCAGCCTGAGTTTGTATCCTGCCTCTGTAACCTACACACACTTCTGTGCACTCAAACATGCTCACACTCACACTCAGTCACTCATCCATGCGCACATTCAAACACTTACATTCACGTGCAGCAATGGTCACACACATCTGTGCTCTAAAAGGAACTCTGTGCAAACATCCAGCCCTCCCTGGTCCTCACACCAGCCTTGGTGTCAATGAGGTCGCATCTCAGTCAGGCGTTTGGATGGGGTTGGGGGCAGAGTCCATGCCCAGGTGACCCTGTGAATGGCCTTGCTCCTCTCCATTTCCCCTGGAACAAGAGCTGGGCCGTGGGGGTGGCAGCAGCCCCAAGAGCTGCTCGTGAGATAGCTCAGTGCGCAGACCCTGGAGCCGGACGCTCATCTGTCATTCCTGGCTCTTCCCCTTATAACATGTGACTCCCAAAGTCACATCCTCTCTGTGCTTCTATTTCCCATCTGCCAAATGGGGGTAGCAAGGCACCTGCCTCAAAGGGTTGTCGGGAGGATGGAAAGTATGTGAAAGTCAAGCATTTGGGATCTTTATAAGTGCCCGCTCTTATCATCACCTACAGGCTCTTGCCCCCTCACTCCTCTGCCCTGTCTAGTTCCCTGTGGAAGGTCCCTCACTGGCCTGGTGGCAGTAACCGTAGGTGGTCTAGAGAGACGGGTCCATCGCTGCACTCTCCCACTTCCTTTTCCAGACTGCCACTGTGCCACAGCTGCTCCGAGTTGCGGAGCGTGTGCAGACCGCCCTCCTGCTGGGGACACTGCCTGGGGGCCTTCCGGCCACACTGGCCACCCCCTCCATCTCTGTGTACACACACAGGTAACCGGTTGTACTGTGGGTCCTCAAGAGAGCTCATCCCCTAACCTCGCTCATCCCACACCCACACCTCCATACCCTGTGATAAGCACAGCCCAGGAGACCAGACTTGGGGTTGGAGAAGTGATGGGACCTGAACATGGGGAGGGCGTTCCACCTAGAGAAGGTCCCCCTCTCCCTGCATGTTGGGTGTCTGTACAGCACAGGAAAGGAGGCGTTGGGTGTTAGAGCCACCTGAGGGAGTCCTGAGAGATGGCTGGTATCGGGGCTGGGCAGGCAAGGGGGTGAATGGGTAGGATCAGGCCGCTGTTAACCATGCTCGGGGTGTGTCAGGCCAGCCCATTGCACCAGGGGCCTGTGGGTGCTCAAGACAAATTGCCTTGTCAGTTTCTCCATGGAGCGCTCATCTCTCGCCAAGCGCTGACCCAGTACCCGGGGATGCTCAGCTCCCTCCATCCCTCCACATGATGAGCAGTGACTGGACGATGCTGCAGGCACTGCTGGATCCCCCTGGCTCCAAGCACCAGTTCTCAGTTCCTTGTGCCGGGGATGCCCTCTTGGGTCCCAGGGGTAGTTTCCCAAAGCGTGTTCTGATCAGAGCTAGGAAACCAGGTCCCCCATCTAATCAGATGTGACAAGGTCAAAGGCCAGAAAAGATGGGGTTGGGAGCTCATGATATCAGAGGTCAAGGTAGTTAGGGGGAGAAATGTCTACATCCAAGAACATTTATTCATTCAGCAAAAATATTTGTTGACCACCTATTACGTGCCAGGCACCGTTCTAGGTATTGGGGGTACAACAGTAAACAAAGCTGGCAGGAGCCATGTCCTCAGGGAACCTTCAATCCAGAACAGGGGACATCAACTGCCTTTTGTGCTGCTTCTACTGACACAAACTTGCAGAACCATCTAAAGAGATCAAAATACAGCACCCACTCTGATGGCAAAGCAGGAGGTATGGGGATTTTCCTTGAACACTGACTCTCTTCTCTCTGTTCTCACTTTGTGGCCAGAATACGAGGACGGAGTTGGCGCGGCTCCTCCGTGCACATGCCTGCTGCTAATGCTGCTGCCTTCACTCTGCCTACCGCCTCCTCCCTTGGCTCTGGGGAGGACAGCCAGGAGCCTGTGGACATAAGGGTAACATCAGTAATAACCTCCTTAGGGATGGCCCTTTGCAGTCTGCAAAGCACTTTCATGTGCATTTGTTCATTTATGTTGCTAACAGCCCGTTTTACAGACAAGGCTCAATGATGTGCCCAAAGCCACAAGTGAGTGGCACAGCTGGAATTCATAGCCACACCTCCTGACTCCATACCCGTCCTCTTTCCACTGTGCTGCAAAATGTACCCAGCAGACTTGGTTCATTTAGTCCTTGGAAATAACACTCTTCAGGCTTAGTTCCACAACGAGGAAATGACAAACCCAAGGCTCTTTTCCATCCCCAATTTAAGGCACATCTCAACTCCTTGAGCCCTAATGAAAGTTGACAAACTTCTTTCTCTTAGACACTTACTAGCTTTTTGGCGGAAAGACTTGGACAGTTTTACATTCCAGTAATTGCTCAGCTAAGGCAAGTCTGATTTGGATTCTCTAGGGCCAGATCTCTGAGACCACAGCCCTGAAGGGCAGAAATTGACAAACTTCTTTCTCTTAGACACTTACTAGCTTTTTGGCAGAAAGACTTGGACAGTTTTACATTCCAGTAATTGCTCAGCTAAAGCAAGTCTGATTTGGATTCTCTAGGGCCAGATCTCTGAGACCACAGCCCTGAAGGGCAGAAACATGCCAGGGAAACCCCAGCAGCTGAGGTGGGCCCCCACCTACCCCACAGGACAAGGGCTACTCCTCTGTCCCATCTTAGGACTTCATCATTCTCATAGGGACCTATTTACCTTCCAGCCCCTCAGGGGCCTTGGCCAACACCCTTGCTCTTGGTTTCAGATGATGAGCTTCCCAAAGAGCCCCTTCCCACCCCGAGGTCACTTTGATGTCAGCGGAACTGTTGGTGGCCTCCGTCTAACCAGCCCTAGTGGACAGCTCATTCCTATGAAGAATCTATCGGAGAACATTGAGGTAGAAGTTGGGCGTGTTGTCAGAAGTCAGGTGGTGCTTCTGTCTTCAATTTGGTTAAGACCAAAAGTTGGTTGGTTATGAAAAAAATGGTTAAAGAAGGGAATCATTCAACATGATCCTTACCCTACCTTAAACATTGCATTTAACTTAAAACTACAAATGTACATTTGTTCACCAACCTTTGGGTGTTCAACCAAGTTTTCCTGGTTATATAAATCTTTTGATTGGGATTTTAATCATCTTCATTGCATGAACTGCCGCTGTGACATAGCCCCTAAAATGTCTAGTCAGATTTTCTTTAAAGTTAAGCAAAAAATATAAGCACATCATGGTGCAGTATGAGTTCAGATTCTTTCAAGAGTTTTATTACTTTTTTCTAATCAATGACTAATTCAATAGCAATTTTTAGAGATGTCGGGGTCCTCATCCCTGGAGCCTGCGAATATGTTACCTTTAATGCAAAAGGGGCTTTGCAAATGTGGCTGAGTTAAGGGTCTTGAGATGGGTGAGTATACTTGGTTAATCGGTGGGCCCGATGGAATCCAAAGGGGCCTTGTTAGAGGGAGACAGGGGGAGTTAGGGAGACAGGGGGAGTTAACTATAGCAGGGGAAAGGTGATTTGATGACAGAAGCCAGAGGTTGGAGTGATGCCACAAAGGGGCTGTGAGCCAAGGAGTGCAGGTGACCTCTAGGAGCTGGAAAAGGTGAGGAAACAGATTTTCCCCTGAAGCCTCCAGAAGGAGGGTGGCCCTGCCAGCTTTAACCCTGAGAAACTGATTTTGGACCTCTGGCCTCCAGAACTGTAAGATAACAAATTTGTGCTGTTTTAAGCCACCCAGTGTGTGGTCATTTGCTGTGAACAAACAGGACTTCAGTTCCCAGGTGCTTGCCTGCACAGCTCTGCACAGCTGCCCTGGGGCCCACCATCTGACACTGCCTTCCTGGCACACCTTGGATTTGATTGTTTCTGATGATAGATCCTGCTGCCCCGCCTTCCTGAAGGACACAGCAAGCCGACCGTGTTGAGTCTGACCAGTCCTGAAGCTTTGTGGGTGAACCTGACTTCTGGGGAGGCGGCTCTGGGGATCCAGCTTCACTGGAGACCTGGCATCCCACTCACGCTCAGTCTGGGCTATGGCTACCACCCCAACGAGACCAGCCACGATGCCCAGACTCACCTTCCGCTAACAGCTGCTCCAGGTGGGCCCATTCTCTGGGCCATTTCTTAAGCCACTTCCTGGAGTGTGACCAGTTTAAACTTGAGAATCAGAAGCCATGGGGAAAAAAAGCAAAGAAAAAAGCAACTTGCCACACTCAGTGGCTTATTTTTGTTGGTGTTAGTGTTATTATTGGCCAACATTAGGTGAGCATTTACTATATGCCCTGAAGAGCTGAGAAATGCTTACAGAACTGACCTCATTTCAGTCTTTATGACAACCCTTGGGGGTGGGGACTATTGAAATCTCCACTTACCAATAGGAACAGAGAGATTAAGTAACTGGTCTGAGATCACACAGCCAATGAGGAGAACCAGCGTTTGCGCCCTTGCCTGTCTGACATGGCTCTGCACACTGACCGGGGTGTGCTCCCCCTTCTGTGCTCCTGGTCTCAGGGGGAGAAGATACTCGTAGCACTTCAGGGAAACCATCAGAGTCTGCTTCTCTGCCAAGTCACCACTGTCCCCCAGTCTCAATGAGGCGTCAGGCTGACCCAGAACCCCCTTTCCCGCAGATGAGCTGTTCACGTGGATCCTGAGCCCAGAGGACTTGCATTTTGGAGAAGGTATCTACTATTTGACTGTGGTCCCCGAGTCTGACCTGGAGCCAGCCCCTGACAGGAATCTCACAGTCGGCATCACCACTTTCCTGTCCCATTGTGTGTTCTGGGATGAGGCCCAGGAGACTTGGGACAACTCTGGGTGCCAGGTAAGGAGAGGGAGGTAAGGAATGGGATAAAATGGCTTGGTGGGGTGTGCCCTGCTCATGTAGTGTCCCCTTTTAGTGCCTATGGTTCAGCATTTTGTGCCCCTCCATGAGGCCTTTGCATATGCTGTTCCTGTGACTGGAATACCCCCCACGTCCCCGCCCCAGCCTAAGCATCACTTCCCCGAGTAAACTGTTCATGGCCACTGACGAGGTGAGATTTCTTGTTGTAAACTCTACAGCACATGCGCCCTTCCTCCATAGCACTGAGCACAATGGTCACTCTACCTCTGTGTGTGAGCTCATTTAAATGATATCTGTCTCCTCGGTGCTCTGGGAACCCCCGAGACAGGAGCAATGAGTTTTGTTCACCGCTGGGAGCAAATGACCATTGAATGAGTGACTCGGGAAGCCCTGCTGACTCTGGGCTGCTGAAGGAGGCCAGAGGGTCATTTCCAAGGAAATGAACTCATAGCTGAGCCCTTCATTCTACGCCAGGTGCTGTGTTCCATGCTGTTCTTGTAGAGGCTGCTTCAAAACGTTCATGGATACATAGAATGAATTAAGAGATTATACGGAGGAGCACTTCTCTGATTCTGTGTGGGATGGTGTTTCCCAGGTCGATCTTCACATTTGTCTGTCAATAAACTTTACAAAGTTTAAAAAAAGAGAGAGAGAAAACAAAACAAAACAAAAACAAAAGAAAAAAGGAATAGAAAAAGTTAATACAAACCTTTCCACAAATGTTTTGAAGATCCCTCGTGCTTGTATCATCTCCTCAAATCTTCACAATTATCCCCAAGACAGTTACTTCCATTTTAGGGGTGGTAAAACAAAGTCTTAGGAGACTCAACTAACTTGCCCCAAATCCTACACTTAGGAAGTGGAGGAGCTGGGACACGAAGCCGGGACTGTCTATAATACAAACCTTTCCACAAATGTTTTGAAGATCCCTCGTGCTCGTATCATCTCCTCAAATCTTCACAATTATCCCCAAGACAGTTACTTCCATTTTAGGGGTGGTAAAACAAAGTCTTAGGAGACTCAACAACTTGCCCCAAATCCTACACTTAGGAAGTGGAGGAGCTGGGACACGAAGCCGGGACTGTCTGTCCCCAGAGCACGACTTAGCAACACGTGGCACTGCTTCTCCAGCGCTGGGCCCTGTCCTGCCGAGCCCCTGGACAGCACTTGTCTTTATTAATTGCAATCAAATCCCTGTCTTAGGTCAGCTCAGCTCTGCCCCAAGGAGCCGAGGCCTGTGAGAGTGCCCTGCAGACAGATATTGGCTTTGAGCCATCAGTGCCATCTCTGGAGTATCTCAAGTCCCCTTCCCTTCCATGCCTTAGCATGTGCCGCCCTCTCCCGGAATGCCCTTCTCACCTCCCCCTGCCTGGGGAACTCCTCTTTGCCCGGCAGTCTCCCACCCCAGTGCCATCTTCCTGGGGAGACTCCCAGACACCTCCCTCTGTTGGACTTCCACAGCATTTCACACCCTTCCCAAGAACAGCAGCCTCCCCACCGAGCTGAACTTCATCACACATCTGTCTCCATCTACTAGACCATAGAACCTTCTTTCGTTTATTCCACAAATATTCACCATGTGCCCAGGGGAAGGGATTTAATGGTGAGACAAATCAGAGAGCTTTCAGCCTAGCAAAGGACACACCCATGTCAGATGACAATGGTCACAAGTACTATAAGAAGCCATGTCCCAACAGAGCCATGGAAGCAGGAGACTCACAGTGAGCTCCTTCAAGCCTTGTTTCTGCTGCAGCCTCAGCTTCCCTGTCAATTCCTGCCCTGGCTTCTAGCTGCCACATGTAGGGCATTCCCCAAAGCACCAGGAAGAAACAAGGGCATGTGGAGATGTCCAAGAGACAACAGGTTTCCCATGCTTGTGGCACAAGCCTTTGTACCACAGGAACAAGACCCTGGGTGTGGGGCATCCTTCTGGAGTTTCTGGGCCTGAGGCTCAGACTGCATCAGATGGTGTAGGGGTGGTGACATGGGCTCTGCCATCAGACAGGCTTAGATTCGGTCCCACTTCATCAATGAGCTTGGATAAGCCACCTCACCTCTCTGAGCTTTCCCATCCTAAAGTGGGGATCAAGGCTGGCTACCACGCAGAGTTGAGGTGGGGCAGAGACGAGATTAGGGACATAAAGTACTGAGCATGCTGCCTGCTGCACAGTGAGTGCTCCGTAGACTAAAGTGACTGTTCTGTTAAAGATCCAGGGTAGAGAGAAGACAACATGTGTATAAAATGGAAATCTATCAAACAGTGAACAGGGGCTCAGGATGGGGGTTGGGTGGAGGAGGCATGGGGGTGGCTTGGGGGAGGACCACTTAACTAAACTAAGTTATTGGGAAGTTTCCAGCTTCTGATTACAGTGGTGAGTTCCCAGGTGCTTCTCATGTTATTAAGAATATGCGCCTACTAATGCATACGACATAAATGTGGGACATGAAGAGGTTGTGTGTGGGAGTGTATCATGAACCAAAAATTATGATTAATCTAACGTTGTCTACTTGATGCTCATTACAGATGCACATACAGATATGGATACAGATATAGATATATAGAGATCATTTTATAGAGTTCATTGAGGAGCCATAAATAAATATATAGGATCATCAAGTCTGGATGGAAAACCACCACTGAACTATCTAAATAGCCAAAGAAACTTCCAGATCTCTGGACTGCAGACCCTTATCAGGAAGTAAAGGCAGATTTATTGCAAGGGGTCTGAGAACCTTAATATATATGAAGAAAATATATATTTTCTTAAAGGATATAAAAAATGCAATTACTGTCACAAGGGGATTCATAGACAAGTTTCTGATGTTCAAAGGGGCCCTGATGCTGGACGAGGTTGGGAAAGCCACTGCCTCAAGGTCTTTGTGAAACCCTGGAGGGCAAGATGTTGGGCATAAGTCAAGAAGGGTCCCTGGACTCCCGGCAGACACTGGTCTTGTCACCAGCACTTGCTTGGGTTTCTTCTCTGAAACCAGCCCCACCCCTTCTGGGCATTCTAGCTGTTCCCGTAAGCTCCACAGCTGTGTGCTAAAAGCTGGCAGGATTGAGAAACAGTGAGAGAAACCAAGGAGCAAACCCGGAACTAAGACCCACCTGAAATTTGTGATAAACAGTTGGCACCATGCCATGTGGAGGGGAGTGCCTTTGCCGGGTGGCTCATTAAAGAGAGGAGACAAGAGTTACCTGTCAGGGCATGACAGGGCTTCGGGAATTTCTTCCTCACCAGGTGCTGGAGTAGAGAGGAACTTTCTGGATACCAGTCTTTCCTGCTCCCTCTGTCCTCACCATCTAGTGGTGACCCTAGAATGAAAAGGCGGTGCTGGTTTGTGGGGTTGAGTTAAATCTTTGTGCACCAAATGGCTCTGTGAGGTGATGGCGAGCTGGCTGAGGGGTTTGGGGATGGCCTGCCCTGACTGTGCAGGGTGTGAAGCAAGAGGACAGATGGGGGTCCCTGCCCTGACCTGCTCCTGCCTTCTCCCACATTGTCACACCCATGAGAGACCGCATCCCCACGCTCACGCCACACCTTCCTGGTGTTGAGATGCTAGCCTGGGGTTTAAACACTTGTCCTTTCCTTTTTCTTCCTGTGGTTCCCCAGACTGTCTTTCTGCTATTCAGCATAAACTGACCAACCATCCCAGTTTGCCCCAGACTCAGAAAAAAGAGTCCCAGGCAAACTGAGATGAATTGGTCACTCCAGATGTCCTCCCAGCACCTGGCCCATGGCTGGGCACTGAATTAACACTCAACAAATATTTGTGCTGTGAATGAACATCAGGTGGGGCAATGGACCAGACAGACACACACCACATTTGTGACAATGGCTGTTTATGGAGGGCGGGGGACAAAGGCGACTCCAACTTCACCTGCCATGCTTCGTATCTAAAAAACACAAAGCACAAAACATACACAGTCGGCTTCTGAGAATGATGGATACAAAGATGTTTATTATAAATACTATTCTCTGCATTTCAAAATTAATTTTCTTTTTATTTATTTATTTATAAGTTTACATTGATTAATTTTGTTGTTGTTGTTTGGTGGCTGGACGGTATGGGGACCTGAACCCTTGACCTTGGTGTTACCAGCACCATGCTCTAACCAAGTGAGCTAATGGGCCAGCTCTAAAATTAATTTTCAATTAAATAAAAAAGCCCCAGGGGAACCCTGAGTCTGGTCTCCCAGCAGTCTCCCCAGCCCCACACCCCTGTATAGCGTCTGCCACTCAAAGCAAACATCGTTCTCTTCCCCTGGCTTAATTAAGCTTTCCGTGCATTTCTACCCATGGCCTCTTTGGGGGTTGCAGGTGGGGCCACGGACGACCCCCTCCCAGGCACACTGCCTCTGCAGCCACCTTACCTTTTTTGGAAGCACGTTCCTGGTCATGCCCAATGCCATTGACATCCGCCAGACTGCCGAGCTCTTTGCCACCTTTGAGGACAACCCTGTGATTGTGACCACCGTGGGCTGCCTCTGTGTGGCCTACATGCTGGTGGTGATCTGGGCGAGGAGGAAGGATGCTCAGGATCAGGCCAAGGTAAGGTTGTGTGGTCCCTGGGTATGGGAGAGAGGAGCAGGGGGTGTCCCCTTGCAGGGGGCCCAAGGAATTGAGCCCAGGTGGTTAGCTGAGCAGTCGGCTACTCGTCCAGGCCTTGACCCCTGGGGATACCTCAGGAAAACTGGCCCATCAGCCTCTTTATCTACAAAATGTCCTTTTCCATCAAATTATTAGGAGGATTTGTGGGGGGAGCCTTGGGCCCTGCTGTTGGGGGAGGCTGGAGCCTTTGAAAGTGTCAGTCAGGCGGATGCTCTATACATATGTGACTGACCCCCGATGGTTAGCATAGGCTATCTGGCATGGCCCAAGGCTCCAGGTTTACAAAAACTCTCTAATCCCACAGGATTTGCCAAGGGCTTACAGTGATGCTTACTAGGATCTGGCCACTGACCGTCTTTTCTTTGGGACGTGCAGGGTTTGGACACCCCAGGCTCGGTGTGTTCACCTTTCCTCACAGCGCTTCCAGCATCTTTAGGAGGAGTGGCCCAGCTTCAAGAGGGCACTTGACTGGCCTAAAGCCAACTGGCAGGAGCCAGAATTTAAACTCAGATCTGCCTGAGCGTAAGAGGGGTCTGAAGATAGAAAAAAAGACCAGCAACAACAAATAGCGCAGCTCCTGTTTGCAACAATGAAGTTCTTATTTTTTCCAGTATATGCACCGTGTCTGACACATAGTAGGCTTGCCATAGATACTTGGAAATGTCTGAGGGAACACATGAATGATGCTAGGTTGCATACCTCTGAAGCTCTGACCATTCCTGCCCTTCCCCCGCACAGCAACACCACTCAGGATATTGACATCGGATAAAACTTAAAAAGATGACAGTTTCAGCATTTATACTGCTGTCTTTGATTCACCCAAGGGATTAAATATTAATACTTCAGGTGCCTCAGCTGTAGGGTGCTTCCCGGGAAGTGGACTCTGAGATGGAATTGAGCATGCAGGGTGTTTATTAAGGGGTGCCTGGGATCAGTGCCTGGGAAGGGAGAGAAGGAGGCAAGGTGGGCAGGGGGAGAAGAGGAGCTGCCACGCAGCTCGATGACAGCTGCCTGACCCTTGGGAACTCTGGAGCTGTCGCAAGCTGGGCTGGGATGCCCACGTCTTGATCACACCCAGATGCTCCACCAATTGGTTATTGGGTGCCAGCTGCCCCAGGCTCTCGCATCCTTGACACCAGCACCCCAGCAACTGGGGCAGCAAGCCCTCCCCTGGAGGGAGATCTGGGCAGTGCATTTCACAGTCCACTACAGCCTCCGACTGATGTCAGCTAATTAAAAAAAAAAAAATCCCTCAGAAGCATAATCTGCTTACCAATATAATGAGGAATTATATGTGAACAGAGTTTGCATAGTTTAGCAGATTGGAATGTTCTCAGCTAAATACCAAGTTCACTTGGGGTCATATTTAATAAAAAATGCACTTTGTGCTTTTTAATTTTACCGGTTTTTTGGTGGTTGGCCAGTACGGGAATCCGAACCCTTGACCTTAGTGTTATCAGCACCACACTCTAACCGGTCAGCCCAATTTCACCAGTATTTTTTACTTCAAACCCTGCTCTTATAAAGAATGGCTCTCACCTGATGGAATGAGTAGATTGCACATGTAATTTTGCTTTTGCACTTTAATTGTCGTGAATGCCCAGCTCATTCTTGGCTGGCATATGACAAATGAACGCTCTGAGCAGGGCCCTCCTAATGCCATCCTTCTGTCCAGGTGAAGGTCGCAGTGCTGGAGGACAATGATCCCTTTGCCCGGTACCAGTACCTGGTGACAGTCTACACCGGACACCGGCGAGGGGCAGCCACGTCCTCAAAGGTACCTGACCACGCGGGACCCGCTGGTGGATCAACACGTCCCACTCAGTGAAGTGCTTGCTGTGTTGTTTGGGATTACTTTAGCATGGTGGATTTTGTGTTGTTGGATTTTTTTTTCTCTTTTGGTTTTTGTGTTTTAGAGGAAAGAATATTATTGTCCAACAAAACATTATCTTAAGCCCCAATATTAAAAAAAAATAAACTAGGAGTGGGAAAGAGCAGGCTGGGGTCTGGTCTTGTGTCCCTGGGTCATCTCCCTTCTCCCTACTAAAGAATAACTCAAGCATTAAGTTTTTTACCCACAAGTAAGTTTGCTCATAGGTGAAGCAGAACAGTCAGTAAGCTGTCATCAGTGAAAAATGGGGAAAGCAGAATTTATAAGAGAGAGGGGGAAAGGAAAGAAAGAAAAAATAACAACCATGTGAAAACGGCGAGTCTTGAATTACATTTTTTAGGTGGACTGACTAGCGGGCCTGGCTAAGAAGTGAGGCAGAGCCGTTGTCTGTCTTTGAGCAGGCTGCCCAGAGGTATTGAAGAATATATTTCAGTTTATGGATTCTCTGAAATCCTTGAGAAACTAGCTGTGGAGCATATGGCAGGCTGTCTCTGTGATATCTCAGCATCCGTGAATGCCCAGCTCATTCTTGGCTGGCATATGACAAATGAACGCTCTGAGCAGGGCCCTCCTAATGCCATCCTTCTGTCCAGGTGAAGGTCACAGTGCTGGAGGACAATGATCCCTTTGCCCGGTACCAGTACCTGGTGACAGTCTACACCGGACACCGGCGAGGGGCAGCCACGTCCTCAAAGGTACCTGACCACGCGGGACCCGCTGGTGGATCAACACGTCCCACTCAGTGAAGTGCTTGCTGTGTTGTTTGGGATTACTTTAGCATGGTGGATTTTGTGTTGTTGGATTTTTTTTTTTTCTCTTTTGGTTTTTGTGTTTTAGAGGAAAGAATATTATTGTCGAATAAAACATTATCTTAAGCCCCAATATTTAAAAAAAATAAACTAGGAGTGGGAAAGAGCAGGCTGGGGTCTGGTCTTGTGTCCCTGGGTCATCTCCCTTCTCCCTACTAAAGAATAACTCAAGCATTAAGTTTTTTACCCACAAGTAAGTTTGCTCATAGGTGAAGCAGAACAGTCAGTAAGCTGTCATCAGTGAAAAATGGGGAAAGCAGAATTTATAAGAGAGAGGGGGAAAGGAAAGAAAGAAAAAATAACAACCATGTGAAAACGGCGAGTCTTGAATTACATTTTTTAGGTGGACTGACTAGCGGGCATCTGGCTAAGAAGTGAGGCAGAGCCGTTGTCTGTCTTTGAGCAGGCTGCCCAGAGGTATTGAAGAATATATTTCAGTTTATGGATTCTCTAAAATCCTTGAGAAACTAGCTGTGGAGCATATGGCAGGCTGTCTCTGTGATATCTCAGCATCCTCAGTTAAGTCTGGTATGTGCCATATACCTCATCAGAATCTATCATGCCTTGCAGCAGCCTCCAGTGTTCCCTTATGGAAACTGAGGGCTCTGTGGAACACAGTTTGAGGACCACTGGCACTGTGTACACAGTCCTGGAGAAAACACCATTGTTTTTGAAAATGACATTCGGCTTCATGAGAGCAGGGTATTTATCTGTTTATTTATTTATTTTTATGTTTTAAATTTTATTTTTTTAAATTTATGTGTGTATTTTATTTTTTAAATTTTAAAAGTTTTATTTATTGCCGTGTCTTAGGTCCTAGGCCAGCTGTCTGACCTAGAGTAAGTGCTCAGTAACTATGTGTTGAATAAACGTAGGAATCACTTTCACCATTTAATGAAATATCTGTCTCACTTTCCTTGGACACTGATGAGTTGACCTCAACAGGAAAGGAGTGAAAAACCTCTGATCCCCAGGCCTTTTCTCTCTGTGGAGTACTGTAGTCACATTTCAACTTGATATTGTCTTAGTTTGGGTTCCCCTAGAACAATGATTCTCAATTAGAGGTGTTGTTGCCCTCAGGGGATCGTTGGCAATGTTGGAGGCATTTTTGGTTGGCACAACTTAGAGGAGGAGGTGCTCCTGGCATCTAGTGGGTAAAGACCAGGGATGCTGTGAAACAGCCTGCAATACACAGGACAGAGACCACCACAAACAAGGATCCAACCCCAAATGTCAATAGTGCAGGTGGAGAGACTCTGCTGTAGAAGCCAACTCCGAAACAAGGATTCGAGTGCAAGTAGTTCACTTAAGAGGCATCCCAGGAAACATCAGTAGGGGAGTGGAGAAGCCAGACAGGGAACGGAAGGCAGCCCATAAAGGGTGCATCATCAAAATGGGCACCTGGTCCCTAGTCCCATCACAGGACTTGAAAACACTAGGAAATATGTGCCTCAAAGTCATCCCAGCTGAATGATGAGGGAGCTGGGGTATTTAGCTCCCATTAATCACTGACCGATTGACTGGGAACTGTGTTCAGGGGGCGTTAATTCTCTAGCACTTCTGGCCTGCCACTCTAATAGCCAAAGAAAGACTCCAGGGAAAGAGTTGGACTTGGTGTAGGGAATGCCACAGCCATGAGGCTGAGGGATGCAGTCAAGCACAGGCAGCATCTACTGCAACGCTGTTGTTGACACAAAATCAAGAATGCCTATCAGCGCCACCTGGACATCATGAGAAAAACAGATTCCTGGGCCCAATCCCCAACATTCTTACTTGGTAGGTCTAAGGTGGTCCCTGGGAATATGTGTATTCAAAGTTGTGGGTATTGTATTCATTCATCTCTCAGTGCCAGGCACTCTGAGAGGCACTGGGAAAATAATTGTTATATCCAACTGGGGAAAACAAGTTTCTGCCCTACAGTCCTCACAAATATATGAGGAGTTTGGAAAGGCCACCAGGAAGCATTTTTTTTTTTTTTTTCTTTTTTCCGGGTCCGGCAACGGATCGCAACCCTCAGTGTTGCCCCCGTACCGGACCGGGGACCAGCAACGTGCATACAACTGAAAAATGGGAGGGAGGAGAGGGCAAAAGGGCTGTGCTTCATTGGTTTTTGTTTGTTTCTGGCCACTTCCAATGAAGCAGGGCCATTGTGGCTTGGTTACCAAGTGAAGTTGGCCACTCCTGGTCTCTGGATTTCAGGTGACTGTCACCCTGTATGGCCTGGATGGAGAGAGTGAGCCCCACCACCTGTCAGATCCCAACACCCCAGTTTTTGAGCGAGGAGGAGTGGATGTCTTCCTGCTCTCTACCCTGTTTCCCCTGGGGGAACTGCGGAGCCTCAGGCTGTGGCATGACAACTCAGGGGACCGGCCATCCTGGTGAGTTGGGGCAGACAAACCATGAAGATCTACAAAGCAGCAGGCCCAGGGTTGGGCTGCCTTCCTGATCCTCACAGCCTCTGCAAAACTCGTAGAAAGGATCTCCATTCCACAGATGAGGAAACTGAGGGTCAGAGAGGCCCACTGGTTCATGGTCCACACAAACTGGATCAGTAGCTAGGAGAAGAACTAGAAGTTGCAGTCCTGGAGTTTAATGCTAGCCCCACCCTTGGCCCTTTCACAGCATCGACCTGTGACTTACCCAAGGTTATACCACTAGCAAGTTCAAAGTACAGTCTTCCCCATTCTGTCTGAGGCCAAAACTAGTGACCCAGATGAGTGGTGTTCAGTCTGACTGCCCATCAGCAGCTGGCAGCTTCAGAAAAATACAGCATTTATACTGCTGTATAATTCACCCAAGAGATTAAACATCAATACTTTAAGTGTCTCAGCTGTAGGCTGGATCCTGAGAAGTGGACTCTGACATGGAGTTAAGCATGCACAGTGTTTATGAAGGGGTGTCTAGGATCAGCGGTTAGGAAGGGAGAGAAGGAGGTAAGATGGGCCGAGGGAGATGTCCAGCTGTGTGTGCTGCAGCCCAGTGATGGCCCAGCCAATCCCTTAGGAGAGCTCTGGAACTGTCCCAAGTTAGATCGAAATGCCCAGGTGTTGATCACATCAGGCACTGCATCATTGAACGTCAGCCACCCCAGAAGGGCACGTAACCTTGGCAGAAGTGGCTTTTGCAACCCTGAAGGAACTGTCCTTCCTGAAATGAGAAAACACACGTCAAGAGCATTTTCACATAGTCCCCACTATGTAGTAAATGCTCAGTGCAGAGTGACTATTGATACCATGATTCTTCCCGTGAGCTATATAGCAGCGGGGAAAATCGCTGCTGGACCTGACATCCCAGGTTAGGCAAGATTTTAATTCTTCCCCATGCCTCATAGACATAAATTGGGTTAGATCATACCCATGAAGTCCTGACCCCACAATAGATGGTGGGCTAGCCCTCTGGTTAGAGACCCAAGAGAGACTCATGTGTCGTGTACTCCTGCCCGCACCTGCCTGAACACACACTGGAGACAATTTGGATCTACTCGCTCAGCACTGGATGCTGGCCCTCGGTTCAGTGCCACATTTGGGGGTTCACAGTGTCAAAATGCACCCTCTTGCAGCATGTTTGTGAAAGTATGGCATGCTCCCAGAGCTGGTCGTCTGCACTAGCCGAGCTCCCCATAGGAGGCCAATTTTGATCAAGGCACCAAGAACAATGAATCTCTTGCAGCATGTTTGTGAAAGTATGGCATGCTTCCAGAGCTGGTTGTCTGCACTAGCCGAGCTCCCCATAGGAGGCCAATTTTGATCAAGGCACCAAGAACAATGAAGAAAAATATGGTCTCTTTTTCCACGAGCTCTTGTTCCTGGGATTCAGGTTTGCAGAGATGTTACCTTCATGGTGTGTCATCATCCCCCACCTTATCCTCAAAGCTTTGGGTCCCTTCTCCAGGTATGTGAGCCGGGTGCTGGTCTATGACCTGGCAATGGACAAGAAATGGTATTTCCTCTGCAACTCGTGGCTGTCCATCGACGTCGGAGACTGCGTCCTTGACAAGGTGTTTCCAGTGGCCACAGAACAGGACAGGAAGCAGTTCAGGTACTTATCTTTCTTTTTAAGCAAATGCTCTTTACTTCTTTCTTTCATCTCGAAGGAAGTTATTTCACAATCAAATTGCAACCAAATAAAAGTACAGGCTAACAAGCCTGGATCACTTTGCCTGTGTGACAGTAATGGCCAGTCAGTTTTTCTTGTTGGGAATGAGGGCCATGGAGGGACCTGAGCCCTCCAAGACAGAATTTTCCTCCAGGTGGTGAGAATGGTAGGAACAGTTACACATCTTTCCTTATGAAAGTCACAGAATAATATTTTTTATGTTAATGAACAGATGGATTTGCAGGGGATTCAATATCTGGCCATTTGGGGCTCCTTTTTCATGTTGTTTTACCCTGGATGGATTTTTCAGCACATACTTCATATCCTTTCCTGCTGCGTACCCTTCTGCATGGGTTTCCAAACACATATAAGCAGATGCAAATGTACCACACGCACACACGCACATACACATACACACTTAATATTATAGATTTTTGCTTATATCTTTTAAAATGGCACATTACTTTAAATGTGATGCCTTTTTTTCTATAATAATATATCAGGAACATCCTTATGGGAGAACATGTTTGGGTCAGAGTGTTTCCTTATTGGTTTTGTAATATTCCATAGAATGGATGTCCCAGACCAAATTCAAACATTCTCATATCAATGGGCAGTAAGTCTGTTTCCAGTGCATTTATTCAGGTGGCTTTTCCTCTCAGCTTTCCAGCTTACCTTCCAAGTGGGAAAAAGTCTGAATCAGAGAGACTTGGACCCCAAAAGAGGTATAACACAGACGTGGACATGGACCGTAAATCCCACATGGCTGCCACTGACTTGCTGTATGGCCTTGGATAAGTTCCTTTACCTCTGCAGATTTCAGCTGAAAAACAAGTTGTGGTGTCCCTACTCCAAAGGGCACTTGTGCAGATTCATGAAACAATGCATGTAAATGCACTTGGTCCAGTGCACAGCTCAGAGGAAGTGCTCAATTTGTAAGAGCAGACACTGTCACCCAAGTGTGTCAAACCATATGATGCCTGGAAACTGGACAGGGAGCTCTCTGAAGGAAGGCAGGACCATGCCACTCCGCTCATGAATCTCTGGTGCCCAGCAGAGTGTCTGGCACACGGTCCCAGGCTCAGAAATATGGATGAATGAATAGAATGACAACGTGGAAATCCTCGTTGTTGGCAATTGGCCCCTCTCTTTATGTACCTTTGCTCTAAGTCCAGCCCATCCACACGGCCCAATGTGATGGTCACAGTGTGGTACGTCCTTGGAGCGGTATGTGGACTAGTCAGGACAGGTGCCAGCTAGCAACCTCAGCTCTGCACACTCTGAAAAATCCAGGCCCTCGAGTAGATCATGTGGTTACACTACATTCTACTCACAGGAAATAATACAAATTTTTATGGAGACCGTGGTGCTGTTTACAGAGACCTGCCTTGCAATTTTTATTCTCTTAAACTGAACCCAGTTTGAACCTGAGTCTGAACCCAAGCCTGGGATTTTTAACTTCTATACTCTAATGGTCTAATTACATAAACCTGAGAATATCATAGTTATATTATTATACTAAAATCGTGGCAAAAATAATAATGCTAATAATGACTGAACACTCACCTATATGCCAGCTACTGTCCCAAATGCTTTACAAAAATTATCACTTTTAATCCTTTCTTTTGTTATCCCTGTTTAACAGACTGGTAAACTGAGGTACAAACAGTAAAGTAATACACCTGAGGTCACATAGCTAGTAGGAGGCAGTCTAGGATTCCAGTCCAGCTCTTCCCAGAGTTTCCATCATTGACTCTAAGTGATGCTGCTATGATGCTGTATTTCTTCTAT
>NW_007730043.1:34948-48113 GCF_000696425.1 Galeopterus variegatus
TCTTTCCTTATGAAAGTCACAGAATAATATTTTTTATGTTAATGAACAGATGGATTTGCAGAGGATTCAATATCTGGCCATTTGGGGCTCCTTTTTCATGTTGTTTTACCCTGGATGGATTTTTCAGCACATACTTCATATCCTTTCCTGCTGCGTACCCTTCTGCATGGGTTTCCAAACACATATAAGCAGATGCAAATGTACCACACGCACACACGCACATACACATACACACTTAATATTATAGATTTTTGCTTATATCTTTTAAAATGGCACATTACTTTAAATGTGATGCCTTTTTTTCTATAATAATATATCAGGAACATCCTTATGGGAGAACATGTTTGGGTCAGAGTGTTTCCTTATTGGTTTTGTAATATTCCATAGAATGGATGTCCCAGACCAAATTCAAACATTCTCATATCAATGGGCAGTAAGTCTGTTTCCAGTGCATTTATTCAGGTGGCTTTTCCTCTCAGCTTTCCAGCTTACCTTCCAAGTGGGAAAAAGTCTGAATCAGAGAGACTTGGACCCCAAAAGAGGTATAACACAGACGTGGACATGGACCGTAAATCCCACATGGCTGCCACTGACTTGCTGTATGGCCTTGGATAAGTTCCTTTACCTCTGCAGATTTCAGCTGAAAAACAAGTTGTGGTGTCCCTACTCCAAAGGGCACTTGTGCAGATTCATGAAACAATGCATGTAAATGCACTTGGTCCAGTGCACAGCTCAGAGGAAGTGCTCAATTTGTAAGAGCAGACACTGTCACCCAAGTGTGTCAAACCATATGATGCCTGGAAACTGGACAGGGAGCTCTCTGAAGGAAGGCAGGACCATGCCACTCCGCTCATGAATCTCTGGTGCCCAGCAGAGTGTCTGGCACACGGTCCCAGGCTCAGAAATATGGATGAATGAATAGAATGACAACGTGGAAATCCTCGTTGTTGGCAATTGGCCCCTCTCTTTATGTACCTTTGCTCTAAGTCCAGCCCATCCACACGGCCCAATGTGATGGTCACAGTGTGGTACGTCCTTGGAGCGGTATGTGGACTAGTCAGGACAGGTGCCAGCTAGCAACCTCAGCTCTGCACACTCTGAAAAATCCAGGCCCTCGAGTAGATCATGTGGTTACACTACATTCTACTCACAGGAAATAATACAAATTTTTATGGAGACCGTGGTGCTGTTTACAGAGACCTGCCTTGCAATTTTTATTCTCTTAAACTGAACCCAGTTTGAACCTGAGTCTGAACCCAAGCCTGGGATTTTTAACTTCTATACTCTAATGGTCTAATTACATAAACCTGAGAATATCATAGTTATATTATTATACTAAAATCGTGGCAAAAATAATAATGCTAATAATGACTGAACACTCACCTATATGCCAGCTACTGTCCCAAATGCTTTACAAAAATTATCACTTTTAATCCTTTCTTTTGTTATCCCTGTTTAACAGACTGGTAAACTGAGGTACAAACAGTAAAGTAATACACCTGAGGTCACATAGCTAGTAGGAGGCAGTCTAGGATTCCAGTCCAGCTCTTCCCAGAGTTTCCATCATTGACTCTAAGTGATGCTGCTATGATGCTGTATTTCTTCTATAACAGAAAAAACTATGTATGATAAATCTTAGAAACGAATCCCTTCCTCTCTTTCTCCCTTTCATCCCAGGATTGCTACAAAGAGACTGTTCTCTCCCCATTCCTGCCTCCCTAAACGCCTGTCTCTCTCTCCCTGCCTGCCCGCAGCCACCTGTTTTTCATGAAGACCTCCACAGGCTTCCAGGATGGACACATCTGGTATTCCATCTTCAGTGGCTCTGCTCGGAGCAACTTCACCCGCGTCCAGAGGGTGTCCTGCTGTTTCTCCTTGCTCCTTTGCACCATGCTGACCAGCATCATGTTCTGGGGTGTCCCGAAGGACCCAGCTGAGCAAAAGATGGACTTGGGTAATTCCCACTGTCATGGCAGTCAGGGCTAGTGGCTGGCGAACATGAGCCTTCACTGCCCCAGCAATGCCACTGTGATTCTAGAGTCCCCAAGACCACCCTCAAGTTCAGTGATTCACTAGGAGGACTCACAGAACTCAGAGAAGCCATTGTACTTACAGTTATGGTTTACCGCAGCAATAGGATACAGATTAAAATCAGCAAAAGGAAGAGACACATGGGGCAGTGTTTGGGAGAGACCAGGCATGGAGCTTCTAGCTGTCCCTTCCTAATGAAGTCATGGACAGTGCTAACTCCTTCTGATAATGATGTGTGACAATATGCACCAAGTGTTGCCAACCAGGGAAGCTCACCTGAGCCTCAATGTCCAGAGTTTTTATTGGGGCTTGGTCACATAGATATGGATGACCACCCACATGGCTGGCCTTAGCCTTCAGCGCCTCTAAAGGTCAAGTCAACACCATGTGGCCCAAATACCCACCATAAATCACATTGTAACGATAGGCTACCTGGTGTGGTACAAGGCCCTAAGTAAACAAAGACACTCCTATCAGGCAGCATATCCTAAGGGCTTAGAGGTGACCTCCCAGGACCTGGGCAGTCCTTCACTGCACAGCCACCTTCTGGAAGGGGTAGAGGAACTGGGCTCTGGGTAGCTTCCCTTTAACCTCTTCCCTCTCCTTTCCCCAGGTAAAATTGAATTCACTTGGCAGGAAGTGATGATTGGGCTGGAGAGCTCTGTCCTCATGTTCCCCATCAACCTCCTGATTGTTCAGATCTTTCGAAATGCCCGTCCTCAGATCCCTAAGGAGCAGAACCGTGGGAAAGGGGACCGGGGATCTCCCAACCTGACTCCATCACCACAGCCCACGGAGAATGGCCTTCTGACACCCGAAGCAGTGACGAAGGCATGTTCTTAACCTCAGCTAGTATGTGTGTGGTGGGGTCGGGGGGTGCTCTAGCCTTGGCAGAAGTCAGGTGCAGAATGGAACTTGGAGCCTGGTAGCCCCATGTTGTCTAACAGCACCAGTTGACAAGATTCACCAACTAAATAAACACTCACACATGCACACATACATGGGCACACACAGTGCACACACATGTACACAGACACACATATAAGCATGTGCACATATTTGTGCACACACGTATACAGACACACACACACACACACACACACACACACACACACACACTTTTTGAGTACCTGCTATGTGCAAAATATCTCACCCTTACTACAGACTCCCAAGCTGGAAGCCCACAGAAGAGACTCCTGTACTCATGCACTGGATAAGCTCTTGTTGAGCATCTACTATGTGCCATGCTTTGGGGAACACAGCTGGAATGAGTCAGTTCAAACCCTAGAAGGGGGATGTTAGAGGTGATGGAACAGAGGCTAGAGAGGTCAACCTCCTGTCTCAGTGGACAGAGCTGGGCTTCCTGGGGCCTGCTCATGACCACTGTGCTGCCCCCCCCTTGCCTGTGGCTCACGTCCCCTCACCCCACCTGGGCTGCCTTGCAGGATATGTGCAGACTCGTCAGCTCACTGTTTAAAGCTCTGAAGATTCCATCCCCTGCCTTGGGCTGGGACTCTGTGAACTTGATGGACATCAACGATCTCCTGGCCTTGGTGGAAGACATCATTCGTCCACAGAACATGGCAGGGCAGGTGTTCTGGGAGGAAGTCAGAGAAAGAGAGGACCCTTTAACACTCACTCGTGGGTCTACACAACTGAAAGGTAAGTCCTGGGCATTTCTGTGCAAGAAAGGCAGCATTTTGGATCCAGGTGCAGACAGGACAAGGGGACTTGTTTCTATCATTAGGGGGTCAAGAAGTTGTACTGGGGTCTCCCTCCCAGCCTCTGTGTGAAAAGCCATTATTGCCCTCTGTCTGCTGCAGGCACCCGGCTGTCCTCACAATGCCATGCTGCTTTCCCACTAATGGCTTCACACATGCTGGTCCTATAGACTAGAATGTTCTTTCTCCTCTCTTTGTTTGGCCAATTCCTACTCACCATTTAGTATTGACTTAAGTATTCCTTCCTTGGGGGAGCAACCCAAACCTCTCAGCCTACGTTAATCCCTTTGGTCCCAGGCTCTTTAGCCCCTAAGATTCTCCTTGCATTTAGCCTGCTTGTAGCCAGGTAGTGAATCGTGCAAACACCGTCCTTCCTGGACTGTCAGCTCTGTAAGTTGGGAGCCATCCACCCATCTTGTCTCCACTCAGAAGAACCACCTCTGGGTTCTGGCTCTGCCATTGACCAGCTTGTGATCTTGGACAGGTTGCCTCAGTTCTCTGTGCCTCAGTTTCTTACTCTATAAAAGGTTGGAGGATGCAAAGTTGAACCAGATTTGTTTTCAAATGTGTGAGTCAGGACACAAGATGATGCACAGGGCAGGAAAACAGGTTAAAGAACATTGAATCAGAGACTGAAAAAGTTATTTCTTTATTCTCTTTCAGTTCTCCTGATTAAGAAGTCATAGAGAAAATCTCAGTTTGATGCTACTCTGTCTTTAATGCCTCTAACACTTGTTCATCATTCTTTTTTTTTTTTTTTTCTTTTTGTCTTTTTTCGTGACCGGCAACGGATCGCAACCCTCAGTGTTGCGCCCGTACCGGACCGGGACCGGCAACGGGATCGCAACCCTCGGTGTTGCCCCCGCTCCTCGCTCAGCCAGTGAGCGGCCGGTCTGTATGTGGGATCCGAACCCTCGGAGGGAGCGCCGCCACGCTTCGCAAGCGGCGCACTGTAGCAGTGCACCACCGGGCCGGCCCACTTGTTCATCATTCTGTTTGGCAGAGATAGCAGGTCTCAAATTCAGAGCCTTTTGCAACACTATTCAGCTAGAATTTAGTAACATTGTTTCATTTTTATTAAGTTCTATGTATGGCACATTATTCTGGTTAGAACTAGTCTCCTGAGCCTCTCTTGCCCTTTTCTTATCCATCTCCCAACCAGAGCAGCACTGCCCGTGTTTAGAGCAGCGCCATCCAAGAGCTTCCCACAGTGGTGGAAGTGTCCTGTGGCCTTGTGGCTTTGGTGTGGAGTTTGAATGCTACCATCTTTAACATACGAAGCTGGACATAGTCTAAACCCAGTTTGGAACACAAAAGGGGTCTGCAGAATGGGCAATTTGAATTCTTACCTCTCGGCCCCACCTCTGATAGAATAAATTAAATTTTCTGGGGTGCAGAAAATGCAGGCCAAGCATCTGCATTTTTAACCAGTCACTTTGGTGATTTTTATGCACACTGAATTTTGAGAGTCACTGCCCTCAAGAGAAAGTCTCAACTACTTACTGTGGCACTGTAGGCCTTCATGGCCAGGCCCTCACTGATCCATGGTCTTGTCTGTCACTCTGCTCCACCTGACCCCATGCTCCAGCTACTCTGAAGGATTTGCCCCAGAGAGCCAGGTGTGGGCTGTTCATGACAGTCATCCTTGTGGGACTCTGCTGTCCCTGCACTGGACAGTGGGCCCTGAGTTTAGGGGCTTTGGCATTCACAGCTGGACATGCTGGCAGTGAGCCATAGATCTAAAGAACACGGACTCTAGAGTCGGCCAGACCTTTGGGATTTCCCAGCTGCAACAGCAGCTGTGCAACTTTGGACAAGTTGCTCAACCTCTCTGAGACTTAGTTTCCTCCCCTCTAAAATAAAGGTATTGATCCACCTAGCCCTTTGTCTTACTGTGAGGACCGAATGAGATCATAAGATACGTAAAATGCTTAAACCCCATCCTGACACAAAGCAGGTATTCAGTAAATGGTGTTCTGATTGGCAGTGATGGTATCTTCCAGAAACATTAGCAGGAGCCTTGCAACACAAAAGATGTTGAGGCTGGAATCCTTAGCTGAGGCCTCCATGAGGGGGGCACAGGTCAGGAGGGTGAGAGAGGAGGCTTTGAGTCAGAGGCAGGTGGGAGTCCACGTGGCCCCCGGCATTCGCCCAACACTCTGGCCTAGATGATGCATGTACCCAACCACAGCCTACTCTACATGCATGTGTCACAGGTCAGGAGGGTGAGAGAGGAGGCTTTGAGTCAGAGGCAGGTGGGAGTCCACGTGGCCCCAGGCATTTGCCCAACACTCTGGCCTAGATGATGCATGTACCCAACCACAGCCTACTCTACATGCATGTGTTATTTTCTCATTCACCCCTCATTGGGTGACTGGGGGGGAATGATGGGGTGGTGGGGGAGGGGGAGTTCCATGCACCCCTGGGGCAGATGAACACTGATGCAGAGAGGGGCCCCTACTGCCCCAGGAGACCGTGTCCCTGGGCTCCAGCCTCCCAGCATAGGGCCCAGAAGCCAAGGCCGGGTTCTGCCTGTTGAGGCCAAGTTTCTTGTACAAGGCACAGGAAATAGTGGAAATGTTCAAATTCAGTTTTTTCTTATGATGAATATGTGTTACCTCTGTAATTTAAAACAAAAAGATGTTTCCAAAATTTTTTTTGGGAATCTGAAATTTGAACAAACTAACTACAGAAAAACATTCAGGAGATAATCAGGGAAACCCATCACTGATTGGATATTTGGTGCTACAAGGGGATTATCAAGAATCATATTAAAGATTGACCATGCCATCTTGGTTATCTTTTTAAAAAGAGTCCTTATCTTCTATGGAATTATACTAAGTTATTTCATGGAATGATATGAGTTTTAGACTTTGCTTCCAATTAATCCACGTGGAGAGAGGGGGTGCAGGTAAACAGCTGGCCATGAGCTGGTCATTTTGAAGCTGGACAATGGGTACGTGCAGCTTCATCTCAGCACTCTATTTTTGTATGTTTGAAACATTTCATAAATTTTAAAGAAGTTAAAAACACAAGATTAAGACTTACACCGTCTTAGGCATTAGGCAAAACAGGGTTTAAATTTAAATCTTACCATATTAAAGTATTTGCAGATGGGAAAATACTACATCTAGGATTTGCTTTAAAATACCCCAGGGAAGGGCAGGCCAGTTAGCTCTCTTGGTTAGAATGCAGTGCTGATAACACCAAGGTCAAAGGTTCAGATCCTCTTACCAACTAGTAGCCCTCCACCAAAAAAAAGCTAAAATATTCCAGCAGGGGGAAAAAATTGGGGAATAGAGATGAGACAAGATTGGCCAAATGTTGGTGACTGTTGCAGCAGGTGATGGGAATGGCAGTCTCTTCTATCTACATGTAAGGAAAATTTGAAAATGTCCCTGATAAAAGAGAAACATTCAAATCCTAACTGGCTGTGTGACCGTCGCACCTTACCCTGTCTCTTTGAACCTCAGCTGTCTCACGACTCAGCATATAGCAAGGTGCTGGATACTCAAAGGCTGCTGCTATTACTGTGGCTGTTTTTGTTGCAGCTGGTTTGCTGTTACATAGCACCAACTGATTGCTTTCCCTCTTGTCCCCTAGAGAAAATGTGGTGCCCCAAGCCTTACGTGGGGCCGAATGGCCCTTGGAAGGACAATGCCTTCAGGCAGTGTCTCTACTTTCAGCTGGAGCAGGTGGAACAGGAGTTGCGGCTGGTGGGAGCCCAGGGCTTCCCCCAGCACCACAGCTACGCCCGGGCCCTCAGGCAGCTGCAGACCCTGAAGGGCTGCCTGGGGGGACCATCGTGTACCCCAGCCCTGGAACATACCAGGTAATCCATTTCCCTAGGTGCTGGGGCCTGCTGAAAAGGGCATCCTGAACAACCTTAGAAGGATGTCCACCCGACCTTCCAAAGCAGGAATGATTCAGGATTCCTGCAAACATTCAGGCAGGTGGAGTTCAAACAGGGTTATTTCCTGGAAGACACTTCCAGCCTTTTCATAGCACTTTACAGTTTATAACCATTTTAATGTGGGCTGTTTCCTAGCTGTGCACCCTTGAACCTGTCCCTCAACCTCTCTGAGCCTCAGTTTCTTCATCTTTAAAATGGGAATGATAATGCCTATCTTCTGATTTAGACTTAAAACAAAATACATTTTGAAAGATAACCAGTGAAGTTTGAATACACACAGAAATTTGAATACAGTCAGATAACATTAAGGAATTATTAATTTTGTTAGGTGTGACATTGGCATGGTAATTCAGTAAGAAAATGACCATATTTGAGATGCATTCTGAAGTAATTACGGTTGATTTTGTAATATGTCTGGAATGTATTTTTAAATATTCCAGCCAAAAAAGAAGGGAGCGGGGACAGAGTAAATAAATACGACAAGGTGATGATGGCTGCTGAAAGTGATTGATGAGCACCTGGGGGGTTGTATGATGAGAAATTTTCATAGCAAAACATTTTAAAAGTATTACTTAGTACCAGCCTTCGCGGGGACAGAGTAAATAAATACGACAAGGTGATGATGGCTGCTGAAAGTGATTGATGAGCACCTGGGGCGTTGTATGATGAGAAATTTTCATAGCAAAACATTTTAAAAGTATTACTTAGTACCAGCCTTCCATGCTTGCTGTGAGGCATAACAGAGCAAATCTGTGGGAAGCACTTAGCACAGGGACTGGCCACTACTAAGCCCTGAACAACTATCACTGCTTTCATTTAGTAGAATATAGAATAGCTCTTTGGGGTAGGTACAGGTTACAGAAGAGAAAACAGAGGGTCTGAGAGGCCAAAGAGCTTGGCCAAGGTCATACAGCTGTGGGGAGGAGTGGGATTTGAACTTGAGCCCACTGGTGCCACCCTGACTGTGTCCACCCACCCCCCTTTGCAGAGCCTCTCAGATGAGCAGGCCCCCTCGTGGCCTGCCCTGGTGGTGTGTCCTGGTGGGCTGGCTCCTGGTGGCGGCCACCAGCGGTGTGGCGGGCTTCTTCACCATGCTGTACGGTCTGCGCTACGGGCGGGCCAGCTCCCTCAGGTGGCTCATCTCCATGGCCGTGTCCTTCCTGGAGAGTGTGTTTGTCACCCAGCCTCTGAAGGTCAGGACCCCCTCCCAGTCGTGGCTGCTCTTCCCCTCCTGTCAGTCCCCCNCGGTTGATTTTGTAATATGTCTGGAATGTATTTTTAAATATTCCAGCCAAAAAAGAAGGGAACGGGGACAGAGTAAATAAATACGACAAGGTGATGATGGCTGCTGAAAGTGATTGATGAGCACCTGGGGGGTTGTATGATGAGAAATTTTCATAGCAAAACATTTTAAAAGTATTACTTAGTACCAGCCTTCCATGCTTGCTGTGAGGCATAACAGAGCAAATCTGTGGGAAGCACTTAGCACAGGGACTGGCCACTACTAAGCCCTGAACAACTATCACTGCTTTCATTTAGTAGAATATAGAATAGCTCTTTGGGGTAGGTACAGGTTACAGAAGAGAAAACAGAGGGTCTGAGAGGCCAAAGAGCTTGGCCAAGGTCATACAGCTGTGGGGAGGAGTGGGATTTGAACTTGAGCCCACTGGTGCCACCCTGACTGTGTCCACCCACCCCCCTTTGCAGAGCCTCTCAGATGAGCAGGCCCCCTCGTGGCCTGCCCTGGTGGTGTGTCCTGGTGGGCTGGCTCCTGGTGGCGGCCACCAGCGGTGTGGCGGGCTTCTTCACCATGCTGTACGGTCTGCACTACGGGCGGGCCAGCTCCCTCAGGTGGCTCATCTCCATGGCCGTGTCCTTCCTGGAGAGTGTGTTTGTCACCCAGCCTCTGAAGGTCAGGACCCCCTCCCAGTCGTGGCTGCTCTTCCCCTCCTGTCAGTCCCCCTGACCTTGGACTCTGCCATCCCTTTGTTTATCCATACAGCAAACATACAGGGTGCTGCCTCTGCTCAGGCCCTGCAGCAGGAGGGGTAATGAAGATAATCACCGCAGTAACCCACGTGCTCGGACACTCACTCTGGGCCAGCGTTGCACCAAGACACTCACATTTCCTGATCACACCACTCTTAGGAGTGTACTCCCCTCTGTTTTATAGGCGAGAAAAGTTGAGTTAAGAAGTTAAGGTCACAAACATCTTGCTCTCGACCACATGTATAAATAAAACCGTGCTTTCTCAATTCTGAGATGCTTTTGATTGTGAGAGAGGACAGCAGTTCGAGGGAACTTTCCCTTCAGAAAAAACACTGAGCGTTAAATGTTTGTATTTCTGAGATGTAAAATTGCAGAAGAGAACACATTAGAGGAGAAGTTCTAAGCCCAGGCCGGAGCTGAGGGGGAGGGGCACAGCTTCCCATGGGAGGAGTCAGGCAGGAGGCAATTCCTAGGGACCCCCCCGCCCCCAGGAGGAAGGAATACCCAGTTGGGGCATGGGGGCGGGGAGGGGAGCTGCAGATAGGAGGGGATATTCAAAGCGACTATTCTGTGAGACATCGCCCGATCCCCCACCCCCATTCTCCCCTTTGGCCTCTTGTTCTACCCTGAACACCTTTATCACCAGACTCGAAAAACTTCTGATACCTTCTGCCAAGGCTAGGCTCAGAGAACATTAAAAACAGGGAGTCCTGAGACTTTTTGTTTCCCGACCAAACTACAGATTTCTACTATGCTTGTGCGTAGTAGGTGCAGAGATCACGTAACTGATTCATGACTTAATACAGGGAGAGGGATGGCAGGAAGCGGAGGGGGTTGTTCTCATGCTGAGAGATGGGAGCCCTCGAGGCAGCAGTGCAGCAGGGGGCAAGCCTCAGGTGGGTTTGAGGACTTGCCAGTCTCTCCAGTTGGTGGCTGGTGCCCACCAGCCTTGGCCCTCACTCTTCCTAACCACCTCCCGTCTCCACAGAAGAGAGACTGACTTCCCCAGACTGTGGCTCCTGGGCCCAGTGCCCAAATGTGGCCCCAATGCCCACCCCTCCCAGACCAGGCATTGAGAGCACCCATGTGGGCTCTGGGGTTCACTCCGATGTTTTCCAGGTGCTCGGCTTCGCTGCTTTCTTTGCGCTGGTCTTGAAGAAGGAGGAGGATGAGGAGGAGACTGCAGCCCCCCTGCTGGGGCATCTATCTGGTCCAGGTAATGGCGCCCTGGTGGGTGGACGCCCAGGTGGGTGGTCGTCCAGGTAGGTGGTCATCCAGGTGGATGGTCGTCCAGGTGAGGCTGAGCAAGCCCAGCCTCGGGCTCCCTGTCAGCCTTTCAGTCGGACTTGTGAGCCACCTCCAAGCCAGCCACAGGAAAGTGATTCCTTCATTGTCTCCTGAGCAACTGCTATGGGTTTCCCAAAGGTTCATGCATTAGAAACTTGCCCCCCACTGTGACAATGTTAAGAGGGTGGGAAATCCTATTATGGGAATTGAAAGGTGGGGCCTCTAGGAGGTGATTAGATTATAAGGACCCTGCCCTCATGAATGGCTTGATCCATTCATGGAGCCATGGTTCTGATGGCTTTAAAAGGAGAGTGGGCGAGGAGTTAGCTCTCTCTTGCTCAGCCAGTTGCCATGTGACACCTGCATTAGTGTAAAGAGCCACCACCAACAAGGCCTTCACCAGATGTGTTCCCTGGACTTTAGACTTCCCAGCCTCTGAAACTATAAGAAATAAATTCTATTTCTTCATAAATTACCCAGTTTCAGCTTAGCCGATTAGCTCAGTTGGTTCCAGTGCAGCCTTATATTGCCAAGGTCACGGGTTCAGATCCCCATATGGACCAGCCACCTAAAAAGAAAAAAAAAAAAAAGAAAATTACCCACATTCAAATATTCTCTTATAAGCAACAGAAATGGGCTAATACAGCAGCCTTTTCCTTCCCTCCTGGCCTGTCTCTCTAACACCCAAGCATAACCCTGCAGCTAGCAGAGGCGCCCTGAGGACGCAGCTCTCTGCTCTGGCTGGCCTTCTCTGTGTAATCCCGACCAAGTGGCTTCTCTGAGACTCAGGTCCTGGGGATTTAGAATGAAAAGCAGAAAAAGAATCAGCTTGTAGGTGGGTTGCAATGAGTGACTGTCAGTTAGACTTCTAGAACAAAGGTCTGTAGACTACAGCCAGTGGGACAAATCTAGGCCACCACCTGTTTTTGTAAATGAAGGTTTCTTGGAACACTGCCATGCTGACCCCTGTTCTGGGAGGCCACTGGCCAGTCTCTTCCTCCCAACCTGACTTCTCACTTCCAAACAAAAACTCCTGAGGATGCTGATATTAAGATATATACAAAAACAAAAAAGCAAACAAAGCAGAATCAACGACAAAATTGATGCAGAGGTCCTGACTTTCAGGGAAAATAAAACAGGAACAAACAAACAAGAGCCCCTGTACACCCATCATTAGACAGTGAGGTTCTGCTTCCTGGGCCTGTATTCTTCCATTCTAGATAGGGTTTTGGCTTTGCAGATCCAAAAAGTCCATTAAAATCTTCTCTCAAGACAAAAGAGTAATTTTTCTCCAAAGAGATGCCAGCCACCAGACCAATTAAATATTCATTCACTTGGTCCTTTGGCAATTCTTCAGGGAGTCCTGGGCTGTGTGCCAGGCAGCGTGATGGCTTGGGAACATCGCTGGCATAAAATTCACCCATTGTAAGTACACAGTTAGTTGATTTCAGTAAATTTATAGGGTTATGCAGCTGTCACTGCAATTCAGATTTAGAAGAGCTTCATCACCACGAGAGGTTCTCTTTCCCATTTGAAGTCAATTTCTCCTCCTTCCACCCCCAACCCCACCCCAGCCAACACAGCATTGACTGGCTGGAACTGGTTGCTAGCCTTGAAGTGAACAGCCCACCTGAGGAGCAAGTAAATGCACAAGTAGACAAATAAGTGTGAATTGAGATGGGAAGTAGGGTTGGTGAAGAACAGGAGAGCGCAGGCCTCTCTGCTGAGGCGGAATCTAAGCTGTCTCCTAAGGGATGGGGGTGGGGGACTGCACACTAGGCAGGCGCAAAGGCCCTGAGGTGGGAAAGAACTTGTCATTGTATAGCAAGCAGTGAGTGCGTGGCTGGAGCGTGGTGAGTCGGGGTGGGGGAGAGTGGCAGGAAATGAGGGTAGAGAGGTGGGTTGCGCAGTGCCTTGAAGGGGCTGGGGCAATGCTGGGGTTTTGGAAGGTGTTGAGTCGGAGAGTGGCATGATACCTGAGGTATTGGGTCAAAAGTGGAAATGGAGGGGTCAGTAGGGCGGCTATTGTAAGGGTCCAGGCTAGAGATAACAGATGCTGTTGGTTGGGTGGACATAGGGCATGGATCCAAAAGCTAGTTAGATCAATTCGCACCTGTCGGAATGGCTGACATGAGAAATTGAGAAATAGTAATGCACCAAACACTGGCAGGGATGGGAGCTGCCAGAGCACTTGTGCACTGCTGGTGGGAATGGTACAGCCGCT
>NW_007730043.1:48644-51407 GCF_000696425.1 Galeopterus variegatus
TGGGTTGCGCAGTGCCTTGAAGGGGCTGGGGCAATGCTGGGGTTTTGGAAGGTGTTGAGTCAGAGAGTGGCATGATACCTGAGGTACTGGGTCAAAAGTGGAAATGGAGGGGTCAGTCGGGCGGCTATTGTAAGGGTCCAGGCTAGAGATAACAGATGCTGTTGGTTGGGTGGACATAGGGCATGGATCCAAAAGCTAGTTGGATCAATTCGCACCTGTCAGAATGGCTGACATGAGAAATTGAGAAATAGTAATGCACCAAACGCTGGCAGGGATGGGAGCTGCCAGAGCACTTGTGCACTGCTGGTGGGAATGGTACAGCCGCTCTGAAAAATAGTTTGGCAGTTCTCTTCAAAACCCAAACCAGACTTACTATACAACCCAGAGATTGTACTCTTGAGCATTTATCCCAGAGAAATGATAACTTATTTTCAAGCAGGGACTTGCATACGAATGTTCATAGCAGCCTCATTTGTAATAGCCGAAAGATATTTGGCCACTCCTAGGAACCTACCCAAGAAAAATGAAAATATGTGTCCACACAAACACCTGCACATGAACATTCAGAGCAGCATTGTTCACGACAGACAAAACTAGAAACGATCCAAATGGCCATCCACTGCTGAGTGGATAAACAAAACGTATTCTGTTCCTCCAGTGGAGTGCTGCCCAGCGGTAAGTAGGAACTCACTGCAAATACACACAGCGATGGGGCTGAACTCCAAACTATGATGCTGAGTGAAAGAAGCCAGATACAAGGAACTACGTGCTGTATGTTTCCACTTACATGAAATATTCAAAGGAGGAAAATCTATAGGGACAGAGAGCAGGTGAATGGGGCTGAGGGTGGGGTGGAGCAAGTGGACACTGACTTCAGTGGGGCACACAGGAACATTTTGGGGTGAAGAAAATGTCCTAAAACTGGATCGTGGTGACAGCTGCACAACTCTATAAATTTCCTAAAATCTTCGAATTGTAGACTTCCAATGGGTGAATGTTATGAAAATGATAACTCAATTGAGTGGTTTGAAAAGGAGGATACTTGGAGGTCCACACGACAGGACTTTGAAATAGTCCTCAAGGACTTCACCCTCGAATTGGTCAAAGTTTTGTAAATGTTGGGGAAGTCAGTCCAGGAGTCAGGAGGACTTCAGGGAGGGGAGGACGGTTGTTCTTTGTTATGGGAGCCTTCTCCAGATACTGACGTATGGAGGGACAGACAGACGGGGTTCCTGGTCCTGGGATGGCGTGGGCAGAGGCGTGGAGGGTGGAGCTGGGAAACGGCTCCCAAGGAAGAGAAATGGTGGAGCTGGTTGCACCTGCTGAGAGAGGGGTCTTCTGGTGGCAGACATAGAGCCTGGCTCTGCTGCCCGCTTGGGGGACTGCCCTGGTGTCCTTGCTTCCACAGACCCCCAGGCCTTGTTCCGAGCACGGAGAAACAGCAGCAAGGATGTCTACCGGCCTCCGCTCGTCGCTGCCCTGGAGAAGATGAGAACCGCTAACCTCAAGGAACAGAAAGCATTTGCCCTAATCAGAGAAATCTTAGGTAGGCAGCTCACTGGCGACCTTCCCACGGGCTGGTTCTCAGCACAGACTTGAACAGATACATTCACTCTGCGATCTCTGATAAGTCCCACACTACTTCTGAGCCTCAGTTTCCCTAGATGTCAACTCATCCCAGCTTCTCCCCTACACTTAAAATCCTTTTGTGGTCCCTCATGGCCTTTAGGATAAAGTCTGAATTCCCTACTGTGGCTCCACTCACCTCAAGTCCCCTCTCCTGGATCCTTAGACCCCGAGCTCCAGTCAGGCTGGCTTCTGCAGCTCCTGGGACCCTGTGCCCCCTGCTGGCCTCAGGTCTTTGCCAGGCTGTTCTGTCTGGTCTGCCTGGAATGAGCTCACCCCTTCTCCTCACCTTTTCTTCTGGCTAATTCCTCTTATTCTTTAAAACTCGGCCCAAACACTGTGTCTTCAGAGAGGCCTCTCCTGGCCCGCTGGCTGGGAGCTTTCAAACTTCAGTGTGTGTCTTACTCTGAGTTCCCCACAATCAGATTTTGGTGCAATTTTGGGAGGTGATCCCGGGAAGCATAGGTAGAAAGGGACAGTTCAACGGGGAAGGATGAAGCCAACAGGTGTGTGACAACAGGGTTCCATGTGGCAGCTGGGAACCTAGGGAGAGCATGTCGTACACACCCCACATTGTCCTACCCGGTGTCCATCCAAGTCTTCTGGGGGAGGGGGTTCTGAGAATGCAGATTCCCAGGCCCAGGCCCAGCAGTTCTGGCTCAGTAGGAATCTGTGCTCCCATGCAATTGTGATGCCTGGCCCCCTAAACTAAGTCTTCACAACCGATAGGCCCTTACATCACACTCACCTCTTTCCCACAAGGCAGGTGAGTGCCACAGCACAGGGAACACTTTGTCACTACTATTCCCTTAGCAACACAACATGGAAGATGCCCCATTTAAAAAAAAAATTCTCGGGCCGGCCCGGTGGCGCACTCAGTAGAGTGCAGTGCTTGGGAGCGCGGCGGCACTCCCGCCGAGGGTTCGGATCCCATATAGAGACCGGTCCGCTCACTGGTTGAGCACAGTGCGGATGCGACACCGAGGGTTGCGATCCCGTTGCCAGTCACGAAAAAAGACAAAAAGGAAAAAAAAAAAAATTCTGGGCCGGCCCGGTGGCGTACTCAGTAGAGTGCAGTGCTTGGGAGCACGGCGGCACTCCCGCCGAGGGTTCGGATCCCATATAGAGACCGGTCCG
>NW_007730043.1:51843-55668 GCF_000696425.1 Galeopterus variegatus
AAAAAAAAAAAAAAAAATTCTATTTAAGAAACACTTACATAGCATGAACTCTGTGCTGGCACTATTTTAAGTGCTTTATAAATATTGATTGATACCCTCACCACAATGCTGTGTCATAGAATTATTGCTCCATTTCACAGATGAGGAGAGTGAGCCACAGAGGAATAGAGTCACTTGGAAAAGGCGTATGGATAGGAAGTGGCAGGGCTGGGATTTGAATCTAGGCAGGAAGCTCACTGCCTGTGGCCTTCACTCCTCTGTGCTGTCTCTATAAGGCTTGTCTCCACTGTCACCAGAGTGGTGAGGGGCCGTTCTCTGAGGCCTTGACAGTTCTGAGTCCATGCACTGTTCCATTTCCTGTCCTGGACTTGGTAGGAGTCGGGGAAACTGCCTGACCAGGGGCTGTGCCTCCCTTCCCAGCCTACCTGGGCTTCCTGTGGATGCTGCTGCTGGTAGCCTACGGGCAGAGGGACCCCTGCGCCTACCACTTCAATAGGCACCTCGAGCACAGCTTCACCCGAGGCTTTTCAGCCGTGCTGAGCTTCCAAGAGTTCTTCGAGTGGGCAAACACCACCCTCGTGAACAACCTGTACGGTCATTACCCAGGTACGTCTCCCAGCCCCGGGACTGTGTGTCAGCCTCCTGTGTGTGCTTCCTTCTAGGAACAGGTGAGGGTCACTGGCAACATCAGCCAGGGAGCTGGGAAGTGTTCAGATGATTTTGATTGCTAGATTTTACCCCCTTGGTTTTCATCTCTAGGCTTTATCACTGATGGGAACTCCAAACTGGTTGGCAGTGCCCAGATTCGCCAAGTGAGGGTCCGGGAAAGCTCTTGCCCTCTTGCCCAGCAGCTGCAGTCTTCCTTAAATGGATGCCGTGCACCATATTCCTGGGATGTAGAAGACCTGGCGGACTATGGGGAAGGCTGGAATGCCTCCACCCTCAATAACAGCAGTGGCTTTCCCCAGGCTTGGCAGTACCAGAGCCAGAGCCAACGTCGAGGGTATCCCATCTGGGGCAAACTCACTGTGTACCGGGGAGGAGGCTATGTGGTCCCCTTGGGGACTGATTGCCAAAGCACATCAAGGTAAGGCTGGCTTGATTCTTTTGCAGCTGAGTAAAGCCATTTGCCAAAAGTCACATCTGATTGAAGGATGCAGCCTTCAAAACAGGGCTGAGCCAAGTTAATTCATGTCATTGTGGGAACGGCTGGGGGATTTAGAAACATTATTTTCAGGCCCCTGGAAACTGCCATCTCCAAGTTGGAGGGGAAGTTTTTCTTTAGCATTCTCAGCCTGGTGGTCTGAGCCTGAGAGGGGAGCTGACCACCACATGGAGCAGTCCACCTCGGGAAAGAAGGAAGTAGCAAAGCCTCTCTCGAGAACCGTGCAAGGTCAGAGGTTCTACCTATTGGTAAGCCAGCAACAAGCTAGATTGTTACTGTTTCAAGGATGCTGGCAGAAGATGTAAGGCTCCTGGGTCAGAGACAAAGGATTTTGTTATCCACAGCAACAGCAGTAGCAGAACGTCATCTTGGTTTGAGTCAGTTCCCACAATAGGCCATGATCAATGCCTGCATACGCATGCAACACTGAGCCAGAGGCATTCCCTGCTTTTATAGCAGCAGAAACAGGCCTGCTCTTTGTTCGAAAGAAGATGTCACCTCATCCCTCAAGGTTGCTCGCTGCAAACACAGCCCTGAGAAATGGCCCTGGTAACACGCAGCCAGGGTCTTGTGTGTCTGGAGTACCCAGCAAGAATGTGCAGGGACGCTGAGGGCCCATGCAGTCTGACTTTCCCCACGTGCCCTCGAGGCAGACATTCCTGAATCTGAAACCCTGACACTGCTTCTTTTTGCTGTGTAGCCCAGGCACATTAGCGAGCCCCCTGTGAACCTCATTTCTTCCACTGTGTGGTTATTACATTGAGGTTGTGGTGATGGAGACAGCACTCTGCCTACAAACACAAGCAACAAACCCCAAAGGAGAGCAATGTGCAGGAGTCCCCTGGGGTTTAGGACAGGCCAAGAATGGTCTAGTTCAGAATGAGATGTTCTCCTGCCACTTGGAATGACTGAAGACGTTCTCTCTTTCTGCTTCTATGTACTGAGCAGGATATAGGCCCAGTGGGGACACAGCATATTTTAAAACAGGCCCATCATTATTCCTGGAAGTAGTAACAGCTATCGTTAGCCACCCACCCCCCGCCATGTGCTATTCCATTTTCTGCCCACAATGATCCAGATGTGCTGGTGTTTATGATACTGGAGGAGAGACTCTGGGGAGGCCCGATAGTTGGCCTCAACCCACCCCATCCTCTACCAGGTTCTTGACTCCGCCACAGGAAAGAATTCAAGAACGGAGTCACAGAGAAAGTGAGAACAGGTTTAATATAACAAATAAGACATATGTGGCCTAGCTCCAGAGACTGAGCAGGGCCCATACCAAGTTTAACACAAAAGTGAGAAATAACATTCACAAAGTGCAGGCTGACTCTAGCTAGAGTGAACAGCAGCCTGCCAAAGGCAAGTTTCATACACAAAGAAAGAAAGTGAAGTGTATCCACAGGTGAAGTGTGGGCTGGCTCTAGGAGAATGAGCAATAGCCCCGCCTTCTTCCTGGATTTGACTTTTATAGTTTTGTTATCTAATACATATTAATGTTGTCTAATGAATATTCAACTAAGGAGGTCATTCCCAGTTATGTAACCTAGTCTTGCACATGCTCAGTTCGTCTCTTTTTAGAGCATGCTCATTGGTTAAATTCCATCACAGTGCATTAAATATATTCAAATATATTCTATGCTCTCTAGCAACTTCAGTGGGAAGTCATTAAAGAGACTCCTTCTTACTGAGTATGCTGGGCATGTGAGATGCCCACTATGGTCTCAATCTCCACGTGCTAGGACCCAAAATAGGTGCTATGGGCTACATATTCAAATATATTCTATGCTCTCTAGCAACTTCAGTGGGAAGTCATTAAAGAGACTCCTTTTTACTGAGTATGCTGGGCATGTGAGATGCCCACTATGGTCTCAATCTCCACGTGCTAGGACCCAAAATAGGTGCTATGGGCTACCATAGCTCAGGACTCAGAAGAAGAGCGGGAGTCCTAGGAGAGTGGTTTGAGACCCAGGGGAGTGGCCTGAAACCTGACCCCATGGAGACTGAGCACCTTCTACCTCATTTACACCATCATAGATAAGAAAACCAAGGCCTGCAGAAACCGTTAGCTCACATAAAAGGCACCCAGCATTTGAACTCAGGTCCCTCCAGTGCTTCCAGGGCACCACACTAGGCTGACATCTCCAGGAGCTGGTATCATGGCAGAGATCTCAACAGCCAGGTAGCTGCTTGCCTAGGCTCCTAATGTCTTATGAGGTTCCTCTAACACAGTGGCTCTCAAACTTTAAACAGCATCAGAATTCCCTGGAGGGTTCGTATATTCGTTTGTTTATGTGGCTTATTTCAGAATACCTGAAAGTGAGTAATTTATGAAGAAATGAAATTTATTTCTTATGGTTTTGGAGTCTGGGAAGTCCACGGTCCAGGGAACACGTCTGGTGAGGGCCTTCTTCTTGGTAGTGGTGACTCCCTACAGGGTCTCGTGGTGACCAGGATATCATATGTCAAGAAGTGCAAGCACAAGAGAGCTAACCTTCTTGCACACTCTCCTTATAAAGCTGTCAGAGCCATGCCCATTACTCCATGAATGGATCAATGCGTTCACGAGGGCACAGTCCTCACAACATAATCACCTCTCAATGGCCCCACCTTTCAAATACCATAATTGGATTTCCCACCCTCTTAACACTGTTACAATGGAG
>NW_007730043.1:56060-57366 GCF_000696425.1 Galeopterus variegatus
ATACCATAATTGGATTTCCCACCCTCTTAACACTGTTACAATGGAGATCAAGTTTCCAATATATGGACTTTTGGGGGACACATTTAACCCATAGCAGCTGATCAAAGCACATATCCTCAAGCCCCTGCCCCAGAGTTTCTGTTTCAGCAGGGCTGGAGTGAGGCCTGAGAATCTGCATTTCCAACAAGTTTGTAGATGAGGCTGATGCTGCTGATCTGGGAACCCCACACTGAGAAGCTCTGCTCTAATGGACAGGAGACCACGGGAGCCAAGATATTACCCCATGGGTCAGCAAACTGGGACCACTCCCAGGAGCAGCTCTGGTGGCTAGTGGCCCAGAGAGCAAAGTGGAGGCAGAAGAAGACATTTAGACAGTGAGCCCTGGCGTTGTCAAGGGACTGAGGGGACGTGGAGTCTCCTCAGGATGGAAATGTTCCAAAAACTCCTCTTTCCCACAGGATTCTCCAGTACCTCTTTGACAACACCTGGCTGGACACCCTGACCAGAGCCGTGTTTGTGGAGTTCACTGTCTACAATGCCAACGTCAACCTATTCTGCATTGTCACGCTGACGCTAGAGACCAGCGCCCTGGGTGGGCAGCCACACCTGGGAGCCCCTTCCCCCGGGTTAGGGCTCCTGACCCAACTGGGCTTGGCTGCCCCAGGGCCAGAGTTCTGGGGCAAATAGCTGTTTGGGAAATAGGGGGTGGGTCTTTGTTCTCCCTGCAGCTGTGTGTCCCTGGGTCCCAGGGCATTAGGGCTGCTCCAACCTTATTCCCCTTCTCTGGCCTTTCCTCCCAAGATATTTGGAACCCAATTGGGGTCCAAAGGCGCTTATCCGTCTCCTAGTGTTGAGCTTCCCACTGTACTGAGGTTGGGGGTGGGGAGCCGGCAGTGAGGGGCTGGGGAGAGGGTTACCTGGTAACAGATGATGTCACCTAAAACAGTATTTTACAACTTGCACATCAATCCACAGTGCAAAGTACATTTCATATCATAATCCAACACGTATGTACCTACACACACAAAAAAAGTTTCAAAAATAACATGTACCTTAACGACATGTGATGAGCTATCATATTTTGTGTTCTATCCTGTTCTTTCTCCCTATCCCCCTCCACACTCTTTTTTTTTTTTTCCTTTTTGTCTTTTTTCGTGACTGGCAACGGGATCGCAAACCTCGGTGTCGCGCCCGCACCGTGCTCAACCAGTGAGCGGCCGGTCTCTATATGGGATCCGAACCCTTGGCAGGAGCGCCGCCATGCTCCCAAGCGCCGCACTCTACCAAGTGCGCCACCGGGCCGGCC
>NW_007730043.1:57435-59612 GCF_000696425.1 Galeopterus variegatus
GAGCTGTGTAAAGTGAGAAGTAAAAGGCTTTCAACTTTCATTGTCATTCTCCACTGTCAATAGTTTCTTTCAATTCCTTTCTGGGTTTATTTGTATATCTTTTGTTTCCTAATTCTTTTTGCCATCTTTCTGGCTTTTTAAGGACGTCTTACACGACCTGTCCAAAACCACATCTAATTGACTTATGTATTTCTACAAATAAAAAGTGTGAGGTAGGTTTCAGGCCTGGTTGATTCAGCAGTTTACTGGTGTCCTCAGGGACTCAGATTGTTTCTTTCTCTTCATGTTGCCATCCTTGGAGCTGGTTTTGTTTTTGTAGGCAAATTGGTTTAAAAAAATTATTACAAAAAAAAAAACACGAATGAAAAATAATTCAGAAGAAGGTTGAATTTTATGCATATTGGTCATTAGATGAATTGTCTTTGGTGAAGTGCCTTTGGAAGAAATGGCTTTAAATGAGCCAACTCGGCGGACACTGAGGTTGGGTGGGTGGATGGGTCTTGGCTAGAAGTGACCATGCACAGACGGCCAACACCAAATGTGGAGGGCAGGGGCGGATCATCCCCTGCAGCTCCCTTTGTCCCTTCTCGGGTGTTGACTGTCTTTGGCATCCACTGCATGTCCAGAGGAAGTCCTTTGAATCTTTGGCTCTAAAGGACCTTTGTCTTCTCAGCCCTGGCCACCTCTCTGAAGGGTTTGAGCTTGAGTCGTCTGGCTCTAAGTGGGCAGGAGGCTGGGAGGTGAGCAGAGCGCGCTTTGCTTGGCAGGAACCTTCTTGGCTCATGCGGCCCACCAGAGCCTCCGCCTGTACCCCTTCACTGACGGCTGGCATCCCTTCGTGGTGGCAGCGGAGCTGCTTTATTTCCTCTTCCTCCTCTACTACATGATGGTGCAGGTAAGGAGAGGACTTGTGGCTCCAGGCACAGGGATGGAAGTGGGCGTCCCTCTCCCACCCCGTGCCTCCTCCTTGGGGGTGGCGCTGAAGAAGGGGGAGGGGAAAGGCTTTGCCATAGATGTTTGCCAAGCCACCCGTTGGTCCTTCTGCTGGTGCTGAGGGCTGATTGGGGCTGCCGGCCACAGCCTCAGAGGGTGGTCCTTCCTGGGGGTGGGGGGTGAGAAGCATTGGTCCTGCTGAACCGAGACCTCCCAAAAAGCTGGGATGGGGGGATGGTAGGGTGTGGGGTGGCTGTCCCCATAGCTAGGGGTTCTCTGAACTTAGATGGTGGGGGTTCTTATCTTTTGCTCTCACCTGTGGACCCTGGGTGTTAGGTAAAATCCCACCTGCCACCTTTACTGCCATGCTGCACTGTGAAGGTGCAGATATTGGAGAACAGCGAAGTCTTGAAGATGTTGCGTGCTCATCTGAAAGTGGTCATATGCCCCCTTCCCTCCTCCCACCAAAAATGCAAACCAGGTACCTTAAAGGGGGCATTTTGACCCTCCATCCCCTGCTACAACAACCTCTTTAAAGTAAGGATGGCATTTTTGAGCTTACGATGTGACAGGCGTTGTGCTAAGAACCTCATGTGGGTTTTCTCCTTTAACAACAGGAGGAAGATCCTATTAGCTCCATTTCACAGAGCAGGAAACTAAAGTCCAGAGATGTTAAATTACTTATCCAAGGTCAGAATTTGAATCCAGGGCCGGCCCGGTGGCGCACTTGGTAGAGTGCGGCGCTTGGGAGCATGGCGGCGCTCCCGCTGAGGGTTCGGATCCCATATAGAGACCGGTCCGCTCACTGGTTGAGTGCGGTGCGGGCGCGACACCGAGGGTTGCGATCCCGTTACTGGTCACGAAAAAAAAGAAAAAAAAAAAAAAAAGAATTTGAATCCAGAGAGTCTGACCCCTGACCTTCACACTCAAACTGTAGGCTACATCGACTTCATAGAACTGAGCACTGCCAATTCCAGCCCAACAGCCAGCAGTGATCCAAGAGCATCTTAAGTCCTTGCCTTTGTCTGAGAACCTGCAGGGAGATCCACGCATGCTCGCACTGCGCTTTGCTCCTCTCCTCTCAATTGTCCTTACACGCTGCCTGCAGCTGCTTCAGAAAGTCACTCTCCAAAACCCTTAAATCTCTCAAAATGCTGCTTGAGCAGTTTTAAAAAATCTCCCGTCTCTCCACCCCTTTATTATGGAAGTGAACTTAGCCTCTTACCAACCAAACACAAGTTCTT
>NW_007730043.1:60658-61508 GCF_000696425.1 Galeopterus variegatus
TCTCTCCACCCCTTTATTATGGAAGTGAACTTAGCCTCTTACCAACCAAACACAAGTTCTTCCTCCTTAAGTATGGGTAGGAGGAGGAAAAGGAACAAACAATAGAAAATTCTCTCAAGCGGAAGGGAATGGGGGCAGTGGGAGCCAAGCGCATGCACAGGATCATTCTTTTTTACCTGAGACTCCTGTGGGGAAGTCTAATTAGAAAGTCTCCTGCCAGTCCAGAAAACCTCTCCACAAATGTAGAAAAGAAAGAAAACAACCTTATTTTAAAAAATTATCTGTTTTTAATTGTGGTAAATATACGTAACATAAAATTTACCATTTTCACCATTGTTCAGTGGCATTAAGTACATCCATCTCATTGCAAAACCGCCACCACCATCCATCCCCAGAACTTTTTTCATCCTGCAAAAGCAAAGCTGCACTCATTAAACAATAACTCCCCATTCCTCCCTAAGTAAACAACTTTTATTGTTGAATATGCATCCAACTGGAATGCGATGCACATTGACAGCAATCACTAAAGAGACTGCAAAGACAGAAAGCGATCTCACACTCTTGTATAGCCAGGCAGAAACAACCCACTGCACACGTGTTCTTGAGATAACAACAAGGAATCCTCAAGTAATAGGACTTGACTGTGCCCTTGGTCACCTTAATGCATCCTAAATTCACCTGGTAATTGGGGTGGCCACCTCTGTTTGCTAATTGCCTTTATCAAAAGGAAAAATGACACGGGCCGGCCCGGTGGCGCACTGGATAAGTGCGCGGCTTGGGAAGCGCGGTGGCGCTCCCGCCCGAGGGTTCGGATCCCACATACGGGCCGGTTCCCGCTCACTGGCTGAGC
>NW_007730043.1:62322-70643 GCF_000696425.1 Galeopterus variegatus
GAGGGTTCGGATCCCACATACGGGCCGGTTCCCGCTCACTGGCTGAGCGAGGCGCGGGGGCGGTGCCGGGGGTTGCGGTCCCGTTGCTGGTCCGCGGTCCCGTTGCTGGTCCCCGGTCCGGTGCGGGGGCAGCACTGAGGGTTGTGATCCGTTGCCGGACACGGAAAAAGACAAAAAAAAAAAAAAAAAAGGAAAAATGACAGGAGGTAGTTTTGCACCTTGGAGTTGTGCACGCAGCAGCGTTAGGCTCCTTGGCTCCCAGGGAAACTGGGAGATTGGGCTGTTCCATCTTCCTCGATAATTACATTTCGAAGTCAGGGCTCCCATGTCCTGGAGAAAGACACTGCTGTGTTGTTAAACTGGCAAGAAGCTTCTTTAGCTTTTTAAAAAATCTCAATGGATCAGAGAAAGCATTTGCAGTTACAAGTTTTCTTAAGTAAATGCTCTACAAAAAGTGAGGGGTGCGGGCTGGCCAGTCAATCAGCTGGTTAGAGCGCGGTGCTGCCAACACCAAGGTCCCTGTACCATCAAGCTTCCTAAAAAGAAAAAAAAAGTGAGGGAGGTGAGAGAGAGTCTCTCCCTTCTCCCCCCTTTTCTGCACCAGAGAGAATTGAAATTTTTTTTCTTATTGGATATTGTACTTACTCTTACGAATCTCGCAGCTGGGGTTAGTGACGGGAGCAGATGGGTCCGTGTACAAGTTTGGGAGAGGCTCCCAGACACTCTATGCTTGTGGGGCCAGGGCCTCACGAGCCTCCCCAGGATCTGTAAGCCCCTGCTGGAGGGCCCACCTGGGCTGGAGGGGAGGGGGAGAGCAGCAGCGTGGGGGAGAGGCAGTTGTGGACACAGCCTTCAGCAGAACCTCGGGCTCCTTTCCCAGGGTAAGCTCATGAGGAAGCAGAAATGGGGCTATTTCTGCAGTATGTGGAACCTTCTGGAGCTGGCCATCATCCTCGCCAGCTGGAGCGCCCTGGCGGTGTTTGTGAAGAGAGCCATCCTGGCAGAGCGTGACATCCAGCACTACCGGAACCACAAGGAGGAGTAAGTGGCTGTCTTCTGAGGCCCCCACGTCCCCTAAGCTTCCCTCCTTCCTCCAGCTCTGTCTGTGGCCCAGGAATCGGAGGGAGGCTTTGGAAATCAGATCAAGAGGCACCCCTAGTAGAAATAACTATAGCTGCCACCTCGATTCAGGTTTGGGGCCTGAAGCATATACAATTGCAGAGGACTCTTAAAGACAAAATATAACAATGTATTGCTTTTGCAAATCTTACCAAAACGTGGAGCCATGTGGCATCCTGCTTAGGTCCTTTCCAGCCTTTGGGGGATGGACTTTGCAAGTATTAGCACCCCAGTAATCCCACCTCTGCTACCATTTACCTAGTATCCACTATGTGCTTGGTGGGATGTATTAACTCAGTGAATCCTCCTAAGAACAGATGAAGGTAGACATTCTCATCGCCCCACTTAAAGAAATCGAGGCTCAGAGAGGTAATGTGACTTTCCCAAGTCCACACAGCTAAAATGTGGCAGAGAAGTAATTTAAACCTTGCTGTTATAGCTCCAGGATCCCCTCCTTACTTTGAATCATTGTGCTTTTTGATTCAGTCACCCGTTTTATAGATATAGCTAATATTTACTGAGTTATTGCTGGATGTCATACACTTTCACAAAAATACCACTTTAAAAGCACTATCTCACCTGCTTTAATTTTCCCACGACCTCTAAGAGATGTTAGTATCATTATTCCTTTTTTACAAATGAGAAAATCATTCCTAATAAGGCTCAGAGAGGTTAAGTTGTTTGGGCAAGGTCACACAGCAAGAACTGTAAGAATGCAAGACTCAGAATTTGAACTCTGTACTCCTATGGAGGGTAGGATGGGGCGGTGGGCAGAACCTGGATTTTGAAATCAGACACACCTGGATTCCAACTCTCATTCTTCCACTCACAAGCTGTGTCACTATTTATGTTACTTGCTGTGTGACTTTGTGCCTTGTGACTCTCTGTCCTTATCTGTAAAATGGAGGTAGCAAAACTTTCCTCATCCGGGAGTTCTGAAGTTCAAACGAGACAGTACAGATGAGGCTCTCACTTAGCATAGAGCCTGATGGTACATCCTCCTTCCTTTAAGTGTAAGGGCAGCCATGGCACACACTCAGACAAGTGTGCAGGAGGAGGTGGCATTTAGTGACATCTAGGCAGGAAGAGGGAGGCTCACAAACTCCCTTGCCTCCATCCTTTTGACCCTGGGAGGAGGACTCCTTTGTCACTCTCCCATAGCTCTGCAGCCATTCATCAAGACTGATAGTTAATGGCCCCTTGAACTAGCCACTGAGGCCCCATGGCCACCATCATCTTCATCATCACCACCATCATCATCACTGTCACCACCATCATCATCACCTCGTTGGGGGAATTGGGACAGCTGTCTCCCAGACCTGTTTCTTGACATGATGGCCTCTGAGGACATCGTAAGTCTAACCTACGTCCAGGTAAGCTCTGGCTGAAGCGCTCATTGTCTCTGAGACCAGCCTTCCCATTTTGGTCCCTCTTGGTCCCACAGGGGAATCAGCTTCAGTGAGACAGCAGCAGCCGATGCCGCCCTTGGCTACGTCATTGCCATCTTGGTTCTTCTGTCCACAGTGAAGCTCTGGCATCTGCTCAGGTTGAATCCCAAAATGAACATGATCACATCAGCGCTACGCCGTGCCTGGGGTGACATCTCAGGCTTTGTCATTGTCATCATTATCATGCTCCTGGCTTACTCCATGGTGGTGAGTGGCTCCTCTGGGAAAACCACAGAGCTATTCTCCATGGAAGCCAAGGCTTCCTGGTAGGAAACAGACAATTAGGGTGAGGGAGACCCTGGGAACCTGAAGGAAATGGTGGATCTTCTGAGTCCAGGGTCTTTTATCTGGGAGCTATTGAACTGGTCACTTCGAATGGCAAAGGCTGGAGACCTTAGTCAGGTGGGAGAGAGGAGGCATAGCCTCCAGGACAGAGAGGGCCTACCTCCCAGGAGGAAAGACTCCCTTCTGCGTCTGGACCCTGCCTGGATGTGCCACTTCTCCTGACGTGCAATTGTTCAGAAGGCACAGGGTAGATCACAGACATGCACGGAGCTCTCCCACTTTGCAGGGTATGGATTGGGAGGCCCCATGCCTGGGCTGAGGCACAGCTGGGGAAGTGAGGGGGCTTTGCCCACAGGCCATGCCGGTGCCTGTTCCCGAGGCATGATGCACAAACTGAGGAAGGCCAATGCCGCTTCATTCAGCCCCTTAACACTCAGCATTTTGACAATCACACCTCTTCGGTGACTGGGAAAAGAAACCAAAACATTAAACTTTCAATTCTTTTTTATCATCAAGTTCTGTGAGAAACAAAGACTCTCCTTCACTCTGATCCCCCTGCCACATCATGATCTCCATCCAAATATGCACCCCCACCCCAGTGTCGGCCTATGCGTGCAAGGACACACATGTGCCTGTGTGAGAGTGCACAGGTACTCCCATGGGCATTGGTACCTGCATGCACATGCCTGTGTGTGTGTGTTGTGTGCTCTGGAAGTGCCTGCCAGGTGACCTTGTCCAGGACCTTTGCTATGGTCACAGCCAGTTGGTGACACCTGTCTTTGAAAGTGCCAGCACGAGGGAGTGCTCGGTGTGCCTCTGGGGCTCAGGCACTCACCCACTAGGCTACTGCCCTTTGGTCCAGATGGCTGCTCAGAGACTCAGTCACGAAACTGGACTCTTGGAGGCCCCAACCTCCTTGCTCTGGGGAGTTGGGTTGGACAGATGACGGACTTCTTCCTGGGCAGGGGCCTCCCCCACCACAACTTCCCCCTTGCCAAGACTTTCCCAGGGTCATCGTGTCAGAGAATGCCCAGCATGCCCTGGCTCTGAGTCGGTGACTTCTGGTCCCAGAGGACACTGCATTGTCTCTGCAGTCCATGCACTGCTGATGGAGAACTGAGTAAATCCACTTGAATTAGGGCGTTTGCACAAGATGCTTTTGATGAAACCATGGGAAGATGGAGTGGGGCCAGGGATGGAAGGGGGACAGGGCTGAGGTGCATGGATGCAGAATGGGGTGCAGCTTAGGGCTACAGTTGGGACGAGGGTGCATGGGCTGCTGGATGGTCTGATCAGAGGATGATGGAAGGTGAGGGACTGGATGGGACTAGGGTGAGACTGGGGAAAGGAGCTGGAGTGGGGGATGCGTCAGGATTGGGCTAAAGGACCAGAGATAAGGGGAGCCAGGTTTATGATGGGAACCATGGGCGTCACCAATTGCCTGTGAGCACAGCCAAGGTCCTGGACTAGGGACTGGATCATCTGGGCAGGCACTTCCGGAGCACACCACACATGCACACACACACACAAGCATGTGTGTGCAGGTTCTGATGCCCACAGTACACATGCACACTCTCACATGGGCATACGTGTGTGGCCTCGCACACACAGGCCCACAGAGAGAAACAAATGCATCCCATATAGAACCTTACACAGGCGTACACACCCACTTGCAGGCCCCTGTATTTACGGACAGTTTGGCCAGGCCAAGGAGGTGGCTGACACAGACCACCTTCTTTCAAGCAACAGGCTTTGGGGGGGCTTCACAGTTTCTTCCCCTGTTCATGAGGATTCTTTCCATGACAGTCAAACTTAATATTTGGTTGGAAACTCCTTTCCTACAAAACTCTCTTTGATGCTGCCGAAACTATGATCAGCCTTCAGCTTGGAATCTTCAACTATGAGGAGGTAATGGGGTAGGGGGGGGAGGACACTGCAATCTGCACCAAGCCTTTTTGAAAAATAGAAAAAGCACTCCCCGCCCACCCACCTCTGTGCCATCACCGTGGCTTGGCAAGCACAGGGCAGCTTTGGAAGGATAAAAGTGTTCCCCTCCCTCTAGGCAGACAGCCCCATGCTGGAGCCCACAGGTCACCTGGGGAATCCCTGCTTACAGAGGAATAGTAGGCTCTGGCTACTCAGGGGAGGGCTGTGCTGAAGGTCTCCAGAGGGGGCAGTGGGGCGTGGGGTGTGGGAGTGCCACCCATCCCCTCTCCCGGCCAGCTCCGGAGAGCTCTGCCCGCACTCCCAGCCCCCAGGCAGAGGGGACCTTCCTGGCTCCAGGCTCTGCCTAGCTCTGACGGCAAATTTCCCTCTGAGGGTTCCAGTGTGGGGGATGGCCTCTAGGACTCAGGACATCAGGGATGACCCTGTCTTTCTTCCTGACAGGTCCTGGACCATAGCCCAGTTCTCGGTTCCTTCCTGATTGGGTCCTGCATCGTTTTTATGACTTTTGTGATACTGAATCTGTTTATCTCTGTTATCCTGGTAGCCTTCAGCGAGGAGCAAAAATACTATCAGGTGAGTCCTTTTGACCTATTCTTCACCAGTCATTGACCTTGAACCATGAACAGACTGGCTGAGGTTAGACTACAGGGGGACTTGGGAGACCATAGTAGCTCGAAGCCTGTGTTTCACAGCAGGGGATACTGAGGCCCAGAAGGAGGAAATTACTTCCCCAAGATCACAAGCAAGTGAGGGGTGGAGCTGGAACTAGAACCAAGTCTCCTGATTCCCAGTTTGGGACTCTGTTCGCTACATCAGTGACTAGTAGCTCGAAGCCTGTGTTTCACAGCAGGGGATACTGAGGCCCAGAAGGAGGAAATTACTTCCCCAAGATCACAAGCAAGTGAGGGGTGGGGCTGGAACTAGAACCAAGTCTCCTGATTCCCAGTTTGGGACTCTGTTCGCTACATCAGTGACTCTTGGCCCTGACTGCACATCAGAATCACCTGGGGCCTTTTGGAAACTGCTGCTGTCCCCGTCCAAGGCCAGTACAAACAGAATCTCTGGGGCAATGATCCTGGTGTCGGTATTTTTTTATATCTCCCTTGGTGATTTTAATGCACAGCCAATGCCCACAGCCCCTGCTCTACACTCTGACACCTCAACCCAGGTCATTGTGGTTCAGAGAGCAACAAACTGGGACTTGCAGTCAACATACCCCCCATGGAATACTGTCCACCTGCTCTGCTCCTTGTGGGAAGAGAGAAATCTAAACATAGATTATGGATAATTAACAACCACCAACACAACTTATGGAATGCTCTCTTCACAACAGATGTGGTGCTAAAGGTATTTAACTCTTAAAACAGTTCAGTGAAGCAGATGTATTTATTTGCATTTTACAGAGAAGTAAAGTGAGGCTCAGAGAGTTGAAGTCATTTACCTAGGACTACAGAGCCAGAAAGTAGGAAGGGTGGGATTTGAACCCAGGGCTGTCCGGCTTGGATGTCTGTTTTTTTCCTTGTCCTTCTGGAGGTGTGGTTGTGTTGAGAATGAGCAATTACACAGCTCACCCTTCTCTTCCCAGTTGGAAGATTTGCTAAAATCTTTCCTGAGCTGCATACCTAACAAAGAGACCCTCATGACACTGTTCTTTTATTTTTTCCATTTCTGTCCAAGAGCAGCAATTTGTTCTTGCTGGTTTTCTAAATTGCAAAACATTACATGAAGATGATGTACTCAACCAATTAAATAATCGTTTTAAAGAGAGAGGTGCTTTTTGGAAGCCAGGAAATTACTGACCACAGATGAAAGAACGATGGCCCCGTCTGTTTCTGTATGGGCACAGGCTCCTTGTGATGTGTGTGTCCCGGATCCGTGCCTGTATATCATATGCTCACTCAGCACACTCCTGTGACCAGATATGGGGCGGTTTCCCCCCACACACTAAGCAAGTCTCCAGTGGACACCAGCTGGGTGTCCTATCATTCAATTCAATTTTGATGCTTTATACGTAGAGATAGTGTCAGATCCCACGGGTTTAGGGCTCAGTCCCACAAGACTGCCTCCATTTCAGATGCCGATTCCAAGTAGTAGTTTGTCACCTATACTCATGACCGCCTGGCTATAAATCTGGGATCCCACAATCCTCTTCTTGGGTTTGACTAATTTGCTAGCACAACTCACAGAACTCAGGGAAACACTTACATTTTCCAGTTTATTATAAAAGATATTACAAAGGATACGGATGAACAGGCAGGTGAAGAGAGGCACAGGACAAGGTATGCGGGAAGGGGCGCAGAGCTCCTGTGCCCTCTCTGGGTGTACCACCCTCCCAACACCTCATGTGTTTGGCAGCCCGGCAGCTCATCAAATGTTGTTGTTCAAGAGTTTTATAGAGCTTGCTCTGCAGCCATTCCCTGCCTTGGTCAGTGAGTTGTACTGAAAGTTCCCACCCTCTAATCACTTGGTCTTTCTGGTGATAGCCCTATTTTGAGGCTATCTAGAGGCCCTGCCCTAAGTCACTCTATTAGCATAAATCAGGTGTGATCAAAAGGGGCTCATTATGGGGCTGGCCTGGTGGCGCACTGCTACAGTGCGCCGCTTGGGAGTGCGGCGGCGCTCCCGCNTGAGGGTTGCGATCCGTTGCCGGTCACGAAAAAAGACAAAAAGGAAAAAAAAAAAAAGGGGCTCATTATGAATAGCAAAAGACATTCCTGTCACTCAGGAAATTCCAAGGGTTTCAGCAGCTCTGTGACAGACACCAGGGACAAAGACCAAATATACTTCATGTTATATCACAACACCTTTGCCCTGCAAAGATTTGACATATTGAAAATGATTTTGTAGTTTTTGGGAAACATGTTTTGATTTTAGCAGGGAAACAGAAAGTATTGCTAGGTCTGATGCCCAGGTACTCAAGTCGTACCTTAACTTGAAGACAGGGATCACAGGCAATCAGACAGACGCTTTTAATTAAAGTTAGTTTCTCAGAGTGGGTTCCTTCTGGCAGAAGACTGAACTCATCACTGTACGTAAATTCTTTTTTTAAATGAAGATATAATTCACATATCATAAAATTCACCGTTTTAAAGTGTACAATGCAATTTTTTTTAGTATATTCGCAGAGTTGTGCAACTATCACCACTACCCAATTCCAGAACATTTTTATTACTCCAAAAAGAACCCCATACCCATTGACAGCCACTCCCCATTCTCCATACCTTCAGCCCCTGGCCATCATCAATCCCTTTCTATTTTTTTGGATTTGCTTATTCTGGACATTTCATGTAAATGAGATCATACAATATGTGGCCTCTTGTGTCTGGCTTATTTCACTTACCATAATGTTTTCAAAGGTTCATTCATGTCACAGCATGTATCAGTTCTTCATTTCTTTTTATGGCTGAATAATATTCCATTGTGTGGATATAACACAAATGTGTTTATCCGTTCATCAGTTGATGGATATTTGGGTTGTTTTCATATTTTGGCTATTGTGAATAATGCTGCTATGAACATTCC
>NW_007730043.1:71861-73840 GCF_000696425.1 Galeopterus variegatus
TGTGTGTGTTTTCATATGTACACATATATATGCATATGTACATATGTGGTTGAGAGATGTGGGAAAGCTGAGAGAAACACCTATTTAGTTTTTCATTCCCCAGAATTTCCTCCCATGCCAGGCTGGGCCAGGAGGTAAACAGAACAGCAGGGGTAATAGTAATAAAGAAAAAGAGAAAGCACCACCATCAATGTTCTACCCTGGAGAAAACAAGTGACAATCATCTCAGAAGCAGGTCCGCAGGCTGCCAATGCTGCTTAAATTGAGCTTCAGTTTCCTAGCTGAGGCTTTCTCTGCGCTAGCTTAGGAATTTAAAATGTTGCCTGGAAAACCCAGGCGCCCTCAGCAGAGAAGAAGAGGGGCCCACTGGGAATCAAGGGGGGAGCACACACCCATGGGATTCCCAGAAGGAGGCCATCCCAACCCCAAAACAGCCCTCAGTCATGATGTAACCATAGGCTGGGACCAAACCAGACAATAAAACTGTGATTTTCCCTTAGAAAGAAAAGCCCCAGAGAAGATGGTTCTATACACATCATTTGCTTCTTTCTCCCTTGCAGCTGTCAGAGGAAGATGAGATCGTTGATTTGCTGCTGATGAAAATACTCAGTTTCCTGGGAATTAAATGTACAAGAGAGAAGCCTCAAAGCAGCAGTGAGCAGCCCACGTCACTGTCTGTAGCTTGGTCCCCTCAACCCACACAAGCTTTGCCCAAGGTTTAAGCTGTTCATTCACACACACGATCATCTACAAGTGGGCGAAGGCCAGGCCTCAGCCCTATGCTTACCAGTAATTTCATAGCCTCTCTGGGTCATTCATTGTTTTTTGTGTCCATAGAAAAGTTACCAAGCCCAGCAAGTGAAAAAATAAGAATAATACATACATATCATAACATTGCCACAACTGTGATAGCCTGTTTGCTCAAATGTGCTTCCTTTTAGAAATAAAACAAATATTGTATAAAGTTGGAAAAAAAAAATCTCCTCTACAGACCAATTATTTCCTCTTTTTGGTCAGTCAGCCATTGTCTGAGAGATGCTAATGGGGGGTCATATTAGTTTCCTAGGGCTGCCAGAACAAAGTATCACAAACTGTGTGGCTTAAAAGAACAGAAATGTATTATCTCACAGTTCTGGAGGTTAGAAGTCTTCAGTCAAGGTGTTGACAGGGCCATGTACACTCTGAGGACTTCTGGCTTCTTCCAGCTTCTGGTGGTTGCTGGCAAGCCTTGGTGTTCTTTGGCTTGTAGATGCACCACTCCCCTCTTGTCACCTGGCATTCTTTCCATTTCCATGTCCCTTCTTGTCTTCTTATCAGGATGCCAGTCATATTGGATTAGCTAGTCTCTCCCCCACACCACTGTGATGTCATATCTTAACTAATTACGTCTGCAATGACTCTATTTCCTACTGTGGCCACATTCTGAAGTCTTTAGCGTGAAATTGTCAGAGCTTTTTTTTTTTTTTTTTTAAAGATGACCGGTAAGGGGATCTTAACCGTTGACTTGGTGTTGTCAGCACCACGCTCAGCCACACCACGCTCAGCCAGTGAGTGAACCGGTCATCCCTATATGGGATCCGAACCCGGGGCCTTGGTGTTATCAGCACCGCACTCTCCCGAGTGAGCCANCATATGTACATATGTGGTTGAGAGATGTGGGAAAGCTGAGAGAAACACCTATTTAGTTTTTCATTCCCCAGAATTTCCTCCCATGCCAGGCTGGGCCAGGAGGTAAACAGAACAGCAGGGGTAATAGTAATAAAGAAAAAGAGAAAGCACCACCATCAATGTTCTACCCTGGAGAAAACAAGTGACAATCATCTCAGAAGCAGGTCCGCAGGCTGCCAATGCTGCTTAAATTCAGCTTCAGTTTCCTAGCTGAGGCTTTCTCTGCGCTAGCTTAGGAATTTAAAATGTTGCCTGGAAAACCCAGGCGCCCTCAGCAGCGAAGAAGAGGGGCCCACTGGGAATCAAGGGGG
>NW_007730043.1:74830-78677 GCF_000696425.1 Galeopterus variegatus
GGGGAGCCGGTCTGTATGTGGGATCCGAACCCTCGGGCGGCAGCGCTGCCGCGCCTCCTAAGCTGCGCACTATCCAGTGCGCCACTGGGCCGGCCCCGTGTCAGAGCTTTTAATATGCTCAGCATGCACTGTAGTGTCTCCCTGAGCGTGTATAATGACTCCCAAACTTCTCTGACCAAAGCATCAGGTATTGAAGTGCCTCCCTCAGGGCTGGTGTTCCTTAGATGATACTCTGGGAATTGTTGATCTCTGTCAGTGGTTCTCAACCTTGGCTGCATTCTAGAATCCCAGATTATATCCCAATACATCAGAATCTCTGGGCTAGGACCTATGCATCAATATTTTTTAAGCTCCCTAGGTAATTCCAAGGTGCAGTTAGACTTGATACCACATGCTGTAAACTCTGAGAACTACAAGTCTAGATAATAAAGGGCTTCCAGGTGTTGGTGTGGTTGAGTGTATATTTCCCCTGCCCCATGCAGGGCAGCTTACAGCATCCTTTCCAGCTTACCCTGTCTTGATCCTCCTCCTCACACTCCTATTGTAGCAGATACTCTATGTTTCCTGCCCTAAATCCATTCCATGCTTTCCTCTTTACTGTGAGAAACACGACTTTGTTTAGGTAGCCATCACCCCCAACCCCACCACACACATGACTCAAGGTAAATCCTGATTTGTCTTAGTAATAGTGTTTTAGTCCGTTTTGTGTTGCTATAACAGAAATATCTGAGACTGGGTAATTTATAAAAGAAAGAGGTTTATTTAGCTTACAATTCTGGGACAGCTGCATCTGGCACAGGCCTCAGGCTGCTTCTACTCATGGCGGAAAGTGGCAGGCAGTGGCAGGTACAAGCAGATCACATGGCGAGAGGAAGCAAGAGAGAGAGAAGGTGCCAGGGTCTTTTTAAGCAACAAGCTCTCGGGGGAACTAATAGCGTGAGAACTCACTCATTAATCCCCTTCCCCCAGGGGAGAGCATTAATCCATTCATGAGGGATCCGCCCCCATGACTCAATCAGTTTCCAACACTGCCACATTGGAGATCAAAATTCCACATGAGTTTTGGAGGGGACAATACATCCAAACTCCATCAAATGGTAATCCATTTCCCTTGACAGTGAGTGGGTTAGGGTAGCCACATGACCCAGTTCTGGCTAGTGAAAAACAAATGGAAGTCTCTAGGGCACTTTGAGAAAGGTCTCCTTGCTAATAAAAAGAGAAACATAGAGATGGGCTCTTATACTGTTGGACATTGTCTGGTCTAGGACACCTGGAACTTTAGCAGCTACCTTTACCATGGGGGAATAATCCGAAGACAGCAGAGCAGAAAGATAAGAGGAACATGGGTGTTTATGAGGTCTTTAAATAGTTGACTTAACCCTGGAGGTGAAATATTGCCAGTCTTCTAGCTGGATGAGACCTTAAAAATCTTTTTATGGGGCCGACCCTGTGGTTCACTTGGGAGAGTGCGGCGCTGGGAGCGCAGCGGCGCTGGGAGTGCTGAGGCCGCAGGTTCGGATCCTATATAGGGATGGCCAGTGCACTCACTGGCTGAGCATGGTGCGGGCGACACCACACCAAGGGTTGTGATCCCCTTACCGGTCACAAAAAAAAAAAAAAAAAAAATCTTTTTATGACAGTCAATTCAGGATCCCACTCCACTCTCCTGACAACCAAAACCCACAGACCCACAGGCTCATGATCCTTTATTTCATCATCTATCCACCCAAAGTCCCATTATCCATTCTTTATTGCATCAGGTATGAATATGAGCTATACGTGCAGAGATGCCCACTAAATAACCCATAGCAATGTATACACACGTCTTCCAGTAGACTGGTATAGAAACTCACTCAGGGCTGGCCGGTTAGCTCAGCTGCTTAGACCCTGGTGTTAGAACACCAAGGTCAAGGGTTTGGTCCCCATACTGGCCAGCAACCCCCACCCCCAAATAAAAAGCTCTACACTGAAAACTACAAAAACATTGTTGGAAGAAGTTAAAAGAAAATCAGAATAAATGGAGACATTTAAAAAAAAGAAAAGACACTCACCTGGATACATTTTGTGTTTGCTTCATATAGGAAAAGTTCTAATATCTGCAGAAGGTGTAAAATTCTTTACCTCTCCCCTCCCTCTTTCTAATCTACTCTTCATTTCTCTATTGGCTATAAATATCAAACTGGCAACTCCTTCAATTTAATTGTTATGAGAGGAAAAGATGTCTATCAGCTCAAAGAGATGAGTGGGCCTCTCCTGAAACACCTGGAAGAAATAACTACCTGCAATTTTCAGGTGCCTGTACCAAATGTGCAATAAGATATGACCTTTTGAATCTCAAACCAGAGATGTTACAAAGATTACCAGGTTGGGAAAAAAAAAATTTTTTTTTTTACTATCCTCAATGCTTGTTAGGAAAAAAAAACCCATGACACACTTCCTATTGTCAGTAGAAGGGCCTGTGATGTAGCCCACACATGACATGTGATCTCTTTCTTTCCACCAATGAATTAGTGGAGGTGAGAGTAAATATTATAGGGCATGAATTGCATTGTGCTGCATTGGCTTGTAAGAAAACAATATAAAACAGAATATTGATATTATAGAAAGTAGCAAGATCTAGAATTTCGAGTAGACCAGTATAATCCAGTATTTCAAACGAAGTCAAGCAGCGCGTAAGAGCAGTTGCTTTCCAGTCAGCCTAGAAGTCAGTCTTACTGCTGCCACCTGGCAGCTACTTAAGCTACAGAATGCCTTCCTCGCCCTACTCCTGGGCAAGTTCCTTAGGCTTTCTGCGCCCCCAGTGCTTCATCTATAAAATGAGAGTAACACTTGCCAGTAAGGAGTTAGGAGAGGATTATAAAGATAGTGTTTGCACAGCGTTAGGCACATAGCAAGGGCTCAAGTAGATGGTAATTTTTTACTCAAAGGAAGATGGAGCATGACAGTCCTTCCAAGCCACTGCACAGATGTGCTGGCAACCCTAAATTTATATGGGAGGTGGGAAGCTCAATGCGACAGCATATGAACCTTCCAAACCAAACACACACTCTCCAAAGGTGCCTGCCCTACGGAACTGAAAGTGTGAAGCTTGAGGTGTTTTTCACACCAGTTTCTTTGCTGACTCATGCCCACTCCCCAAAATCTGTGTTGAAGGTGAGCTCTTTCCCAGGAGTTTTTTTTTTTTTTTCTGTCTTCTTGGATCAGGAGGATGACTTCGGGTTTGGGTTTTTCTCGTTAGGCCTTGGTTAGGCCTTGGTTACAGGGCTGCCTGATTAAGCAAGGAACTGTCCACGCTGGTCTTAACTCTTCGCCTTTTGGACGCTCCTGCATTAGTGACTGGTTCTGGTCCTGTCTCCACCAAGAAACTAGTATTGACCCTTGGAAAAGTCCTTTCCCTTCTATAAGCTTAATTCTGTCTGCTCTGTTTGGGTCCCTGGGCCTTTTGGGATCAGTAAATAAGTGGGCTCCTGGACTGTTTTCAGTATTTCAAACAATCAGAGGCACGGATGCGTGTCAGAGCAACTCTGGCCAATGCCCAACCACCATTTTCGGCTGGAATGATTCTGGTTGGACCTGGCTATGAATCCGGCTCTGGGTGACCTTGATCGTCTGTAGAAGGGCGGGACCGCATGCTTTAACAGGACTTGGAGACTCCTTGCCTTCCCCAGGACCCCAGTGCTCAACGGCGCGGGTATGCGCTGGCCCAGCAAAGCCATCCCCGCCTGGAGACTTCTCACGGCGGCGGCGGTGACGCAGCGATAGACGAACCCCACGGGCCAGGGCAACCCCCGCACCGCTGCCCCAGCGCTTCCACTCGCGGAGAGCGCACGCCTGGGGCGAGGCCCCG
>NW_007730043.1:79230-89092 GCF_000696425.1 Galeopterus variegatus
GCGTGCGAGCCGCCATCCGCACCCTGCGCGTGGCCTCGGCGCCCGCCGCGCCCTGCCCTCCGCGGCCCTGGCGGCTGACGGTGGGCGTTCTCCGGACGCTGCACACGGGACCCGCTCTGCTCTCGGGTAAGCGCGGCGGGCACGTGGGGTGAGCCGGCACCTCCCTCCCCGCCTCGGCTGGTTCTTCCCGGGCTGGGTTGGACTTGGACTAGGGCGGGTTCCCACTTTTGAGCCACCTGGCGTAGAGCGAATGCAAGCCCTGTCCCAGCTTACGTTTATTGTTGGGATCCCTAGTTATGTGGCCGCTTCTTCCTCTTAAGTAGGCGTGAGAATACACAAGCAGTCTTTGTACCGGGGGCCTGGACTGAGCCAGGAGCGGGAGGCCTGCAGGACTCCGAAGCAGTGGTGTGACCAGGCTGGTCCCCGAAGGCGAGTCGGCCGCTCATGCTGGAGAAGCCTGGCAAGCATCGCTAAGCTTAGTGACCTTAGTTTATTTCGCATTTGTGTGCGTCTTGAGACCCTAAATGTGGAGGTCTTTAGTTTACTAAATGGACCATTACTGAGAATTCCGAAGTAAAATTACAGCAGAGGTACTTGTTAAGGTTAAAGCACTGGATGTGGATTTTTACTAGCTAAAACAAGCATAACGTGTTGAAGATTCAGTTATTTCCCCAAAACAGGTTAAGATAAAGTCTTCTGGAATCTTTACAGAAGTATTGTTGTATTGAGTCATTTTGTTTTGGGGCAGAAATGAGGCCTAACTTAAACTGACTTGAAATAACTGGGAGACATGCCCGTGAATGTTTTGGCCATTTGTGCTACTTTAGCACGATTAGCACAGCGGTAAACAATTTTCTGTCTTTATGCGCAAATATTTGAGACACTAACTGCTCGTCAGATCTCAGACTCCTTACTTAGGGTGCATAGATCTGTGATGGCTGTTGTCTTATTAAATTAGTTGTTTTAAAAACCTGTTTGGAACTGGAATTATTGATAAATTTATTTATTCTAAACTTTGAGGCATAAAGATGTGCTTCTCCCGACTTGCTAATATTCCCTCCGCTCTGTGTGTGACACTTAAATTAATACATTACCAATGTAAATACGAGGGTAAAGCGTTTCTTGTATAAGAATTTCAAGTCTATGTTTTTGTTTTTGTTATTCAGTGTTGCACTGTCTAGCTGTTCGCATTCTCTGCTTATCTGGTTAAATATTGCCCAAAGTCAATACCCATGGTCTGGTTAAGCACCTAGGTTTTGTTTTGTTGTTTGGGCAAATAGGTTTTTAATAGCAGTTTCAATTTTGGTTCTACCTCTTATGAACTATGTCATCTCAGGCAGTCACTTAACTTCTCCAAATCTGTTTCCTTTATCAGAAAAGTGGGAAGTAATACCTACCTCACAGGGTTGTTGGAAGGATAAAATGAAATAATGTTAACTGCTGTACATACAGCCTGTCACATAATAAGCCCTTGATGAATGTTATTAAATATTTTAGTGTATAGCATCAAATAAGTAGTAAAAAAAAAAACTGGTGAGTATTAATATAAAATATATTGTATCTGACTAATAACGTTGAAAGGAGGAAAATGCAAAATTTTCATGAATTAGTCACAACTCCTAATTTTGAGGCCAAAAACCATGTTGTTTCAAGGCTGAGTAAGAAAGTAACTGTTTGCCTAATCTGTCCATTTTTTCCTTTTAGGCCAAGGGTTAAAGGAGAACTGTACTAATCATTGTATTTAGCCTAAACAGCATGCCTAGTAAAAGAAAAAAAAAAAAAAAAAGACTCTACAGACTGAATTCAAGTAGACCTGTGTGCACTGAGCTTAGTAATGTTGCCCCTTCTCTAAACTTGTGGTTGTTCAGTTGCTAAATTAAGTGTCACAGCAACCTTACTCCTAAGAATATCTTTACAATTAGTTAGGATGGCAAGGCCAAAGTCAAGCCAGTAGTCTCAGAGAGGTCATATATGTATAGTTGCCCAGCCCCTGCTTTCAAAAGGTATGTTAGTTTTAAATTGCTCATAATTGGTAATGTAATTAGCAAGTTCTAGAGTTGTAACAGAATGAGAGGGAGAATTGAGTGTTGTAGCCAAATAATTATATACCATCAATTTTGCTCAGAATCCCCTTTACTTAATAAACTTTATTATTATTTGGCAGCTGGCCCCTACAGGGATCTACATTACTTAATAAGCTTTTTTTTTTCCTTTTTTGACCGGTAAGGGGATCGCAACCCTCAGCATGGTGTGGTCTGCACCACGCTCAGCCAGTGAGCGCACCGGCCATCCCTACATAGGGTCCGAACCTGCGGCCTCGGCGCTACCAGCGCCGCACTCTCCCGAGTGAGCCATGGGGCCGGCCCTACTTAATAAGCCTTAACAAATTATTTCACTCCTTCAACTGTTGAGTACTTAACGGTGTGCCAAGCACTGTGTTAAGAACTGGGGATACAAAGGACAATGAGATAACCCCTGCTGTTGCTTGCTCTGTACCCACAGTCTACTTCCAGGGCAAACTGACAAACAGGCTAGAGCTATGTATGTATGTTAAGTGCTGTGTGTTGGGGTTTGGGTTGGGGGAGGGGGATGCAGGCTGGGAGAGTGCGTTGGATGGCCCAGGAACCCAGACTTGAAGAGTCAGACAAGGCTTGAGGCAGGAAAAGGCTTCTAAATTGAGTCCTGAAGTAGTTAGAAAAGGTGGTAGGGAGTGTTATAGTCAGAATCCTACCGACAAATCTTAACCTTTCTTAATCCTACCGACGAATCTTAACCTTTCTTACCTAACATCAGATTAACCCGAAGCATTCAGTTATTTGGAATGGAGCAAAGCAAGTTCCTTTGTGACAAATTTTGCAACTTCTTCCATTGAAGGGTATGAAATTTAGAAAGTTTCATATTAGGGGAAAAAGAAAGCAATGATAAGTTATACACTTACCTTCTGCTGCGTATCAGTGCTGTAATAAAAGCCACTCAGTGCTCTTTGGCACTGTGTTAAGAACTGGGGATACAAAGGACAATGAGATAACCCCTGCTGTTGCTTGCTCTATACCCACAGTCTACTTCCAGGGCAAACTGACAAACAGGCTAGAGCTATGTATGTATGTATGTTAAGTGCTGTGTGTTGGGGTTTGGGTTGGGGGAGGGGGATGCAGGCTGGGAGAGTGCGTTGGATGGCCCAGGAACCCAAACTTGAAGAGTCAGACAAGGCTTGAGGCAGGAAAAGGCTTCTAAATTGAGTCCTGAAGTAGTTAGAAAAGGTGGTAGGGAGTGTTATAGTCAGAATCCTACCGACGAATCTTAACCTTTCTTACCTAACATCAGATTAACCCGAAGCATTCAGTTATTTGGAATGGAGCAAAGCAAGTTCCTTTGTGACAAATTTTGCAACTTCTTCCATTGAAGGGTATGAAATTTAGAAAGTTTCATATTAGGGGAAAAAGAAAGCAATGATAAGTTATATACTTACCTTCTGCTGCGTATCAGTGCTGTAATAAAAGCCACTCAGTGCTCTTTTAAGTACAACTATCTTTTAGGTAAGGCCCAAGAATGAATCGGGAAAGCTTACTTTAAAACAGTATTTGAATTAATGGACTGTTTTCCTATTAAATTCTGGAAAAATACTTGGCTTCAGAATGTGATATATATTTAAGAATATATAATATGCTTTTTTAAAAAAGATTATTCTTTGAAGTAAATACTTTTAATTTTAAATCCTAAATAACTCTTTCACATCTCTTGACTGTTGGGCAGTCTTCTTCCAGGAATCCCTGAATAGTTTGACCATGTCCTTGAAGAGAAGTAGCTTATAAAGCCAAGGGCTAACCTGTCCAGTGAATGTTGAGCAGAGCTTGAATTTCCACAATTAGTGGCTTGTCAGGTGACTGTTGAGTTCTGTTCTTAGTTTTCTTCTTTAAACGAAGGTATCCACTTTTAAAAAAAAAAAAAAAAAAAAATGTTAAAGTAAATAATCCAATCTTCAAAAGGTATACAGGGTGTTCAAATCAGGCCATATTTGCCTGAATGATACCACTGTTTAGAAGATATACCATCTTTACACATGATCTTTGTTCTTTCCTGGGCAGTGTACTATTGAAAGGCAGTGTCAGTAAGTCAAACCCAAACACTGGGAAAGTTTTGCCTTTTAACAGCAATGATGTGAAAAGTGCTTTTTAAGAAGTGATGCCACGGCTTTTCTGAAATATTGGTCTTCTGTTTTAGTGCGTAAATTCACAGACAAACATGAATGGATAACAACAGAAAATGGTATTGGAACAGTGGGAATCAGCAATTTTGCACAGGTATTGGATTGTCTTGAAATATTTGTGACAGTCTTTGCTCTTGCATAATTTGGATCATTTCTACCTTTTAAAAATGGTTTATTCTGCCCATAGTACTTTGGGCCCTTTAAAGGTCCTTAGAAGAAAATCAGTCAGAGATGAAACAAGGAAAACATAATTTAGTTAAGGTAGTTTGTGGTATTTTAAGAAAGACCGAAACGTTAGCACTTAAAATTAAAAGTAGGAAACATACCGTACTCAAGAAGGAAATATATTTGTTATATATCGGGCAGTTAAGGAAAGAAGAAAAAAAAGAAGAGCAAGCAAAAGGGCTGGAGGGTTGCTAGTACTTTGTGGTTGCAGTGATACACACATGATCACAGGGACATGAAGAAGAGGGAAAACCTAAATAGGCACAGATTACACAAAGGGAAATCTTTTATTTAGGCTATCTTTAATCTATAAATTCCCCTATCTCCACTATCCCATATTGAGATATAGTTTAAAAGAAAATGAGAAGCCAAATAGTAGCATAGGTCAGTGATTTTCAACTGGTTGTATGTGTTGAGTAAGGCAGGAGGGGAAAAGGGGATGATAACTGATGGGAATAGATAAAATTCCTCAGAAATGTTGGATTCTTGGGTATTGAGAATCACTGACAGTTATATCTTCATTGGCATGTATGTGTACCTACTGCGAGGGCTGGCACAGGATGTTTTGTAAAACATTGTGTAAGATGTTGTCCTTACCTCTTAGGGTTTATCTATGAAAGGAATCACATACATGGAAACAACATACAAAACATTACATGATAGATATCACCTGAATAGTGTAAGGGGTTGTAATTCACTCACCTGTTGGAGAGACTATTTCTTCCTGGAGTCAGAGTCTTCAGGGGGAGTACAAGGCGTGAGGTCTACTATTTGTAGAATCAATGAGTAGGATTTCAGCAAACGTAGTAGGGGTAGTACCGTAAGGAAAACTGCAGAGGTGGAAAAGTACAATGTGTTTGTGCTCAGAAGAGATAGAAGTCTTGTTTGGGACATATGGTTTGTGACTAGGGTCACTACAGCCTATGGGGCAAATCTGGCCAGTGGTCTGTTTCTTGCAGCTCCTAAATTAAAAATAGTTTTTACTTTTTTTTTTTGGTGGCTGGCCTGTACAGGGATCTGAACCCTTAACCTTGATGTTATCGGTACCACACTGTAACTTTTTGAGCTATGAGTTAGCTAACCAGCCAGCCCTGATTTTTAAAGGGTTGTAAGTAAGACCAAAGAATGTGGTCCTCAACTGTAAAATGTGTACTATCTCAATTACAGGGGATTTAGTGTTTAGCTTGTTCCTGTTTACTGGGGGGTTTAATTTGACTTTGAGTTTTTTCGTTGTTGTTTTAGGAAGCTTTGGGAGATGTTGTTTACTGTAGTCTGCCTGAAATTGGGACAAAATTGAACAAAAATGGTGAGTATTTTCTCATCTTGGAATGTCATGATTCATGCCATGAATTTTCTTTACCTGATTATTACCTCGAATAATAACTTGTTTGCACCCAGGAACAATTAGAGTGCTTTTGACTCAAGTAACAAAATACGCAAAAGTAGTTTAGCAATAGGAGTTTATTATTATCTCATACAAGCAGTTCGGAGATAGGTGGATATAGGGTTGGTTCAGGGGATGGGCGAAAGTCATCAAAGATACACCTTTTTGTGCTTTTTCTGTATGTCAGAGGTCACAAGATGGCAGCAGAATTTTCAGTCATCACATTCTCAAATGACAATATCCAAAAGTAGAAAGGGAGGGGCAGGCTCTCTCTTGTCTCCATCGAGAAGGAATATCTCCACCAGAAATCTTGGCAGACGTTTCCTTACATTAGCCAGGTCTGGGTTGTCCTGCCACCCCATCTGTTGGATACCACAGAAACTAATAGCTCAATGGAATTTACAGTTTCAGTATTAGATTTCACCATATTACTTTGGACAATATATCTTTGAAGCAAGTACTGCATGAAAATCAAAGTGGAACATCACATAAGGTCATGGTTGGTGTTCAGTCTGATTCCCTGATGTGTCAAGAAATTGTGCAGTATGCAATAGGCAGATATATATCAGTAAATAATTGTTTAAGAATGAAAAATATTTTTCTTTCCATTTGCATGTATTAAAATTTCAAACAGATATTCAATTATTAGGATGTAAAAACTTGCTAAGCAGTTTGGACCTAATCTCTTAATAAATTGAACCTGTTAGTTTTTTTTTTTTTTTTCTTTTTTTTTCTTTTTTCGTGACCGGCAACAGATCGCAACCCTCAGTGTCGCGCCTGTACCGGACCGGCAAGGGATCGCAACCCTCGGTGCTGCGCCCACACCTTGCTCAGCCAGTGAGCGGCCGGTCTGTATGTGGGATCCGAACCCTCAGCGGGAGCGCCGTCGCACTCCTAAGCGGCACACTGTAGCAGTGTGCCACCGGGCCAGCCCGAACCTGTTAGTTTTTAAAATTATTTATTTTTTGGTCTAGGAATCATTGTAGAAAAAGTACTGAGATACTAAGGGCACTGTGAAATTGAGAATGTTTGAGAAACTCTGGCCTGTAGGCCAGTGTCTTAGTCTGTTTGGGCGGCTGTAACAAATATCATAAACCGGGTGACTTACAAACAAAAAACATTTCTGACAGTTCTGGAGGCTGGGAAGTCCAAAATCAAGGTGCTAGTAGATTTGTTATCTGGTGAGGGGGCTCGTTCCTCATAGCAGGCACCTTCTCTGGGGCCTCTTTTTAAAATTGTGTGTGTGTGTGTGTGTGTGTGTGTGTGCGCGCGCGTGCGTGCGCGCATGGCAGCTGGCTTTATGGGGATCTGAACCATCGACCTTGATATTATCAGCACCATGCTCTACTGAGTGAGGTAACTTGCCCATCCCATTCATGAGAGCTTTGCCCTAATGACCTAATCATCTCCCAAAAGCCTCCATCTCCTAATACCATCATCTTGGGGGTTAGGATTTCAACATATGAATTTTGGAGGGCACAAACATTGACACCACAGCACCACATTTACAAAGATATTCTCCTGTTTTCTTTTTGGAACTTCACAGTTTTAGCCTTCATGTTCAGGCCTATCAAGTTTTCTGTGTGGTGTGAAGGAAGAGTTGTACTTCATTTCTCCCCTATATGTTTACTTATGTGTTCTAGCACCATTTGTTGAAAGAAAGTTTACTTTCACTACTGGATTGGTTGCTGCCTTTATCAAAAATTCAACTGACAATAAATGTGTGGGTCTGTTTCTCTACTCTCTACTCTTTTCCATTGGTCTATTTGTCTATCTTTATAACATACCAAATCTTGATTATTTCAACTTTATAAATTTAATTTGCTGCTCTTTTTCTAGTTTCTTAAGGTGTAAACTTGGGGTTTTGTTTGTTTGCTGTCTCCCTTGTGGTAGGTGGCAGCTAAAATCTTAGTTCAATTCTTTTAGCCTTAGCTGGGACACTGGCGTTTGCCCTGTGTGTGCATGGTTCGGGGATCATTCAGAGACCTGAGCAGAGTTTATACACAGAATTTAGGGCTCTCCCTTTTAGTCTTTATCCTGCCTGAGTTTTCCCACCTCACTTTCTAATAGTTGTGGTGGTCTCAAACTCTTGTCTTCTGGTCTTTCGAGACTCAGATTTTCTTTCAGAATTTTGGCTGCCCTGCATGGCACAGACTGGTGCTTTTCCTCTGGCAAAAAGCCATTACCTAAAAAACAATCCAAATTCACCAGTATTATTCCTTCTTTCAAGTGTTGCCTCTTTTCCAGAAACAGCCTGTTTTTGTTCATTTTCCAGTGTTTTTAGAACCCCAGTCATTGACTTAAAAACACTTTTTAAAATGAAACCTAAATACATAAATTTCTAAGCAATATTTTAGACATATCCCACACGTTTTGATATGTTGTATTCCTAATCATTCATTTCAAAGTATCTTCCAATTTCCCTTGTGATTTCTTCTTTGACCCATGAGTTATTTAGAAGTATGTTATTTTGTTTTCAAGTATTTGGGGCTTTTCTAGATAGCTCATTGTTAGTGATTTTTAACTTAATTTGTTTTAATAAAGGAACATATTCTGCAAGATATTAGTTTTTTAAATTGTAACTCATATTATGGTCCAGCATATGGTCTGGTTTAGTGAATGTTCCATGTGGTAATGGCTTTTTGAGAAGATTGTATATTCTTCATTTGTTGGGTATTTTCCTAATCAGTTTGGGCTGCTATAATAAAGTGCCATAGACTGGGCAGCTTATGAACAATAGGACTGTTTCTCACAGTTCTGGAGGCTGAAAGTCTGAGATCAGGGTGCCAGCATGGTCAGGTTCTGGCTCTCTTCTGGGTTGCAGACTGCTGTCTGCATGGCAGAAAGAGGAGAGAGAGCTCTCTGGAGCCCTTTTGTAAGGTCACTAATCCCATTCATGAGGGCTTCACCCTTATGACCTAATCACCTCCCAAAGGTGACCATCACAATTACCATCACATCAGGGGTTAGGATTTCAACATATGAATTTTGAGGGGACACAAGCATCAGTCCATAACAGGTATAGAGTTCTATAAATCTTAGTAGGTTAAGTTGGTTGAGGTTTTTATATATATATAAATATATATATATATATATATATTTTTTTTTTTAAAATTTTTTTGTGTGTGGCTGGCCAGTGGGGGGATCTGAACCCTTGACCTTGGTGTTATAACACTGCACTCTAACCAACCTTATTGATTTTTTGAGAGGGAGTATTAAACTCTCTTGACTGTGATTATAGATTTGTTTGATTTTCCCTTTAGTGTATTTTTGTGTTGTATATTTCGAAGCTCTTTAATTAGGTTTTAAGATTCTTAGTCTTGATGAGTTGATCCTTTTATTGTTACAAAATGTCCCTTTTTATCTCTGGCAATTCTCCTTGTTTTGAAGTCTACTTTCTCTGGTATTACTTTTGTCGTACCAGCTTTCTTACTGTTTATGTGGTATATCTCTTTCCATCATTTTACTTTTGACTTAGCTGTGTCTTTAAGTGTGTTTCTTAAAGACAGGTGTTTTCCTTTTAATTAGAATGTTTAGTCCATTTACCTTTAGTATAGTATTAATATACTTGAGTTTAGGTCTAGACTCTTGCTTTTTTGGTTTTCACATTGTCCTGTTTGTTATTCCTCTGCTCTTCCATAAACAAATTTTAGCCTTAGCTGGGACACTGGCGTTTGATTTTATTTCCTCCATTGGTTTTTTAAACTAATACCTCTTTGTACTATTTAACAGTTCTCACAATATGCTACCTTAATTTATCACAGTTTATTTAGAGTTAATATATCACTTCATATAACACATAAGAAACTTTGGACAGTATGATTTCATTTTCCATTGTGCTGTTCTTTCCCAGTTTTTTTTTTTTTTTTTTTTTTTTACATCAACAGATATAGTTAACTCTACAACATGGTATAATAACTTTGCTTTAAACAGTAAAGTGCCTTCTATAGAAAGCAAGAAAAAAAAGAAATATTTTATATTTACTCATTTACCATTAAACCACAAAAAAGCCTTTTCATTTCTTTTTTTTTTTTTTTTTTTTTTTT